>NC_056730.1:943358220-943575720 GCF_019279795.1 Protopterus annectens | reverse complement strand
GGTCGACACCATATGATTGAACTTTTAAAAGTTCGAACATTAAAAAAAAAATTAACTACACAAATAACCGACCTGAATGTTTTAAGCAAGGGGAGCAAGATCCCCTGCAACCCCCACACCCCCCACTCTTTAAAAATACCAAATCTGAGATCGCACTATAGTGCAGAAAAGGGAAAACTTCCCATTCCACACTGTACGGAGATGTCCTTTAAAACGTTCAAACTTTCAAAAGTTCAGTCACCTGGTATCGACCATATGACATTCAAACTTTTGAAAGTTCTAGCATCCAATATATACCCTCCCCATAAGGTCTTTGTAAAGTACCTGTAGCTAGTATTCTTAAAGCTACACATACCTTGGTATCCACTGGGATGATTTCCCCTCTGTTGGTTCTGGGTCTGAGATGAGGCCGGCACAACTCGATGATTTGCTGCAGTGTGTCTCTGTCCACCTTGTAGCACTCTACTATCTTCAGATCATGTAGCCCCTGGTAAGTTACCTGGGTTTGAACACTCTTCTCCTCCTCTTCGGTCTGTGGCAGTTGTCAGCATTATCCTCCTCACTGCCCTTAGCCTCTGTCACATACTGATGGATCAAAGCAATGGCAGCCCCTAAGATGTTTTCGGTTAAAATCCCCCCACATGTGGTGTACACCAATGGTGCAGAGTTGGTGTGAAAAACCAGACTGTAAGGTGTTTGCATAGTTTATACTGTTCTGCTGCAGATGCTGCCTGTATGATTGGCTGACTATGATGCATTCTATCTGCTAGCTATGTTATTTGTACTTGATTGCTTTTATTCTGCTATTTTCCTTTTTTTTTCCCTTCCCACTTTTAAGCCCAGAGACACGCCTTGCATACCGGTGCCCAAATGTAAACAGTCCTGCTATTTCCAGGGGTTTTATTTTGTTTGTTTGTTTTAGACATGGTATGTGCCATACAAATCCGTTTAGCTAATGTAAACACTGAGAAATGACCCTCCATGGATGCAAATATGCTCTTCATTTTATGGAATAAGTCAATACAGCCTGAGACACACCCCTTTTTTACCTATGTTTAGCTAAGTTTATCTGGGAACCGTAGAGCTCCAATGTGCTTACACCAAGCATGACACACACTTTTTTCATGTCTGCTGCTCCTCCTGCTTACACCACTGCCTTATAGCTCCTATGCAGTTAGGCGCAGTTTGGCACTTAGATTCTTTTTGTGATTCAGTAAATTTCCCTCATTAGCATACCCCACTGCCTTAATCCCTAGTTGCTGCACTACACCAGAGCCTTTCCCCTTAGCAACCACTGTTTCCTGTTATTGTTTTGTTTCTGCATGCTATTGACTATAATGGAAAAATGCAGATTTCACTTAAAATTGCCTTTTCACATTTTTTTTTATTTTTGGCACAATCCCGTTTGCACGGATACCCTATGCTTAAATGGCCGAGAGCGGCAAAAAAAAAGTTTATTTTTATGAAATCTAAACACTTTTCCATGCCAATGGGCATATATTTGGCCATTGGCATGCCTAAAGATTATAATAAATACTTTTATTTGAGCTGTCATGCCTCCATTTTGATTTTTGCAGAAATGTATTCGGCTAGTAGCCAAATACATTTCTGCATGTAACACTATTCCTGCATGGGTGCCTGCTTGCTTACTGAATTGCTAATTCACCTTATTTGCATGGTTTTCACCAACAAATGAGGTCATTAGCATTATTCAGTGGTGTCCATGTAGGAATAGTGTAGCCAAGCTCATGCATGTCCCTAGGCTTGTTTACAGGATTGCTCGGTGGCCGTATTTCGTGCAGTAATGCGTATACTATTCTTGCACTCTGTGTAAGCATTACTGAATCCCAGGGATAATCTTAAATCTTGTAATACATATTTACACACCTAAAAAAAAAAACACATGTTATATGTGTATAACAGAGAGTATAGTCAAGGAACCCAACTAAAACTTTCTAGTTTTCATATATAATACCGGTGCAATAGAAATGCATTTCTTTAAACCTGGGGGAATAGTATCACATAATGCTAACTACCAAACCAGTTCCTGAATTTCTAGTGCCACCTTCCAGTCACTTTCACATGGGTTGTGAGTGACCACTTCCAACATACCAAAGTAAAACTTTTTAAATGTAAGACAATTTAAAGTATGTTTATATAATGCACTGTTTTCATTTTTATTTTTATTTCATAGTTGTGTAGTTGTGTTCATATATTCGAGTTTTGAAATGTCTTTCAGTTTTCCCCATGTAGAAGGCAGAACATTTTGAACAAATTGAAATGTATACATTCCCTTGAGTTGCACAATTCCCTTTCTGCAGGGAATGTCTAGACTTTAAAATGTTATTTAATATTATACTATTTTCTTGTAAGATGTAACTGCACTTGTTACAGCACCCACAACAGGTAGTCCCCTATGTTGTAACTCTGATCTTGTGTGTAAATTAGCTCTGTTCTCTAATAACATTTTAAAATTGAGAGCAGTCTTGAAAATAAAAGTGGGTCCTGTGCGAAACAAGTTGTAAACTGTAGGGTTTACTTTGAACATGTTCCGATTCTTCCTAACAATGTTCTTACGTTCTTCTGAAATATAATTTATTGAACAATTAAAGCTTGTTCATATTTTTCCATTCCTAATGTTAAGTTTTCCATCTAAATCAGTTCCTAACAGAGGTTTGTATTTCTTCCCCCATTCATTAAAAATCTCTTTACAGAGAGTATCAATCAAACTTTTGTGGTACCCTCTTGCCATAAATATAGCCTTTAAGATCTTGAGTTCTTCCCACACCTCACCATAATGAGAGGTCATTCTAACAACTATGATACACTGTCTTTTAACTAAACTTTTCTTCTGTGAGAAAGGATGAGAGCTAGAAAAATGTAAACATGAGTTGCAGAAGATTGGTTTCCTGTTACAGTATGAAAAGACCCCATGTGCCAAAATGTGAAAAAAGGAGTTGAAGATGGGTAGATAAATAGATAAAGTACAGTAAATATTCCAGGAAATAAAAAGTACAGTCAGTGTTTGCATTACAGTATGTCAACTGGTAATAAATATTATTTGAAAATAATTCAGCAGTATAGAGAAGGAAATATTAACAACAGAATAATTAGGACGAAAATGGGGTGGTAAGAAAGGAACTTAAAAAAGGATATAGAATATATTTTTTTCAAATTATATTTAGCAGTATTTAAGCTCTATCTTGCTGCCTGATGGAGGTGGGACTATGGAGATTTCCTGGCAGAATTCTTAGGCTGACTAATAGTGAACAGCACTTTGTCCTGTGAGCATAGAAGTATGGATTTTGAGTAAGATTTCCCAATATTTAGCAAAGAATTTGGGGTTTATGGTACACATTGTGGACTATCATTAGTTGGGTAGAAGGCAGGTAGTTTGGATGGTCTATCAGGTGCAGCTGTTTTACTACTAAGCAGTGATGAGATTTTGCAGTATGGCTGGCATCAAACATATTTCAGTATAGCATTATCCATTTTTATTTAGAGGGACTTCTGAATGTTAATGAAAAGGGGTGCCCCTTATACAAAAAAAAGATAGGAGGAAGAATGAAGGTATAGTCTTCTTGGAAATGTCAGGTAGAATGTATTATGGTAGAAGAGACCTAGTTTTGGTGTTATTTAATTTATTTATTTATTTATTCATAGCTTGATGGGTGTGAAGGTCAAACGTTAAGTGCTTATCAATTATCATGCCAATCAATTCTGTGTGGAGTACTATTTAAATTGCAGCATTGTTGGCTAAGGTGATAAAGAGAAGATTTTTTGTTTTTGTTTTTCAACATATGAGCTTGTTTTCTTTCAGGATTCAGCGATGGAGTTTTTTTTTTTTAGTTCATTTAAGTTGCTGGTTGTGCAGATGAGAATGGCATCATCTGCATTCTGAACGAGAGTGGCTTCTTTGGTAATATTGTATAGATCATTTATGAAAGGATTGAATAGGATGGGACCTATTATAGAACCCTGAATGACTCTAATGAAGATGGCTTGGAAATTGGAGTGCTCATTGCCTGCCTGTTAGATAGCTATCGAACAAAGAGAAGGTGGAGTGTTTAAGGCCTAATGTTGATAGTCTATCTAGAGGTAATTGATGGGATATGGTATCAAATAATTTGGACAAATGAAGACATAGTTTAGAAGACTGCTTTACTTGAACCCCTGCACTGCCTGACTTTGTTAGTAAACCTTATCAGTGCAGTATTAGTGCTATGATGAGGTCTGAAGCCATGTTGTGCTGGAGGAAGTAGTTTATCATTAGAAATATGTTTGAGGAGTTGGGTTTGTATGCAGTTTTAAAGTATTTTTGATAAAGGAAATGGAATAGCAATTGGATGACAGAGAAGTCAATCCATACTCCACCTTTATGTAACGGAATTATGAGAGATTTTTCCAGATGCTTGGCAAATATTTTACATGAATAGACTTGTTTATTAAGATTATGACTGGGTATAGATTTGGCTACTATTTTAACATATGCTCTGGGGTGGTTATCAGTGGAGGGAATGATGACTTCTTTCAATAGCAATTGGAGGAATGGGATTAAGATGTAGAAGAGGTACATGGGGGCTGTCATCGAGGAGGTTTAGAACTGAAGGACATTGATCACTGAGTATACAGGGTCTATAATGTAAACTCTCATGCTCAAGTTCTGATTGATTGCAGGAGAAGGGTGAAGGCTGTGTTGGGCTTGTGTTGGGCAGCCTGAGATTAGTAGTTTAGTATAGATGACAATAAACGCTTTGGGTTACTACGGTGAGTATCTTGGAAGGAAGTGTAATATTTTTTATCAGTTTAACACATTGGTTTGGTTTCATAATAACCTGAAATGAAGAAGGGGGGTGTTCTCTTATAGAACCATATTTTCCAGGGCTTAATCCTTAATCACATTAGTTGTTTCATCAGTTTGGTTTGCCAGGGGGCTGGATTAAATTTTACTCTTTTATGTCTAATGGAAGCTTGTTGATTTATGATACCACGGAAAGTACAATTTTGCTGGCATCAGATGTGAGAGCCTAGTCTAGAACAGAAGCTCTGTCAGAAGAATTGTCATATCTAGTTGGTGAGTCAATTAGTTGCATGAGGTTACATGGATTGATAACATTTTTGGTTGTGGTAGAATTGATGGTCAGCCATTCAATATTTATATCACTAAAATATAGTGATTTTTAATTTATATTAGTACTGAAACCGGGTAGCAGGCCTTCTATTGTGGGAGGGATATGTACAGTAACGATGCACATAGTTTTGTGGTCATTTATTTGTAAAAAAAGAAAGAAATAAGTACTTCAGCACAATGGAAGAAAGCAGGACTTTCTGAGAAGGATAAGAGGTTAATGTTTTTTGCATATATTGTTACAATTCTGCCTGCTCTTTTATATAGTACATCTAGTCACAGATTATTATAGGTTCATAGATTAGTACTAAGCTAACTGCCCTTGTGAGCTATTTTAAGCCTAGCCAATTATCCATTGTGAGACTCAAACCCTGCTCCTTGTGTTTGTAAGGCAAACCACTTAACCATTAGGCCACCCTCCCAACCCCTGATTATGGTCTGGGGGTAACATTTCTTCATTTTTATTACCACTTTATGCTATATCTATATTAGAACTATGACATCAGAGGAGTACAGAGTTAGCCAGGCATGCAGAGCAGGGATTTTGTTAAATCAAATTTGGCATTTTATCTGATACAAGAGTAGGCCATGGGCGGTGTGAGCATGTGGGTTATTGTTGTTGAGCTGAAATGTGGGATGGGTGAGCTGTAAACAAGGCCCAGAGTTTGGGTGACTGTTGCCTGATACTGTTAGAGGCAGAGGCAGAGTGTTGACTAGGCTGGGGAAGAGAAACTTTTTTTGTCTTGTGCTTTCTTTCCAGTTTATATAGAATACTGTTGTCAAGACTTTGGGAGGTTTTCTATACTAGCAATAGAGTACGGCGAAAAAGGCGTGGAGAACTAGGGAACTTGGTTTAATAGTTATTTGTCAAAATGCTACCAGGCAGTCAAATCAAGTTCTACCCTTTCCCCTCAACTACCCATCATTACAGGTATATCACATGGGTTTATCCTTGGTCCTCTTCTATTTAATATTTTTATAAACAATCTTGATTCTTCAATACAACAAGCACCCCTTGCACAGTATGCAGATGATTACACCCTTATCTGCCTCTCGGACAATCTAGAAAATTTAGAAGAGATTATATAACATGCCTTTAACTCTATTGAAAACTGGCTTTGTAACCACCAACTCGTTCTTAATCCTAAGAAAACCAAACTCCTTTTTATTTTTCCTCAAATCACTTACCCAGGAGAAAAATGACTTTAAGATCACTTTCCTAAATTATATGCCAATTGAAGTAGTGCACCATACAAAACTTCTGGGGGTTATGACAACTGCAGATATGACCTCCACATACAAAGCAATATTAAAAAAAAAACTCACAAAAAATTAGGAAAGCTGTATAGAGCCAAACAATTTCCTTACCACATTTTTCAGATCCACTTTTGCAACTGCATATTTACCCCCCCCCCCCTCTTCTGTGGTTCTCTCATCTTGGCAAACTTCCAGGCCACCTAAAATCTAAACTAGAACAATATTACAACAAGGTAGCTAGATCTGCAGATGAACATATCACTTTTCTGCACTAAAAACTCTAAATTGAATGGAATTATCCCACCAACTAAATTATACCAAATGTCTCTTAACACACAGAATTATATTTAATCCCACTTTTTGCACAGCTAGAAGTGCAATTCTCCACAACTGCCTCTAAGTTGTCACCTTCAATCTTCTGACAAAAATCTGCTTGACATCTACAAGCCTTACAAAAACTGCGTTAAAGTCTGTACTCATACTACATAACAAAAGTCTGGAATACGATCCCTGTGTCAATCAGGACAATGCACAACATTTATTTAAGCTGCAATGTTAAGAATTTCTCTTTGCATTTGTTGTTCTCCTTGCTAAACTTTTAGCTCTTACTCTAATACACACACACACACACACACACACACACACACACACGCACGCACGCACGCACGCACGCACACACACACACACACACACACACACACACACACACACATATATATCCTGTTTTTTTCTATTTCCTTGTTTTCTCTTACTCTTATTCTTATTTTTCTTTACTCTTAATCTTGTTTTACTCATTATTTCTCCTGCCCACCATATCTACCCCACTTATTACCTTTAATAAATAATTTTTCTCACTCTACCCTCTCTTCCTCTCCCCCTTTTATAAACTGTTTGAATTTTTCCACTCTAACATTTGCTTTATGAATGAGCAATAAATTATTCCACCTTTAACATAGCAACATGTTTCAGTGATACATGATATTGTATTTATCTTGTTTTATGATGATAGATGTGTATTATTATACGTCATATGTGTATTAATATTTGTATTAATCTATTAATTTACAATATATTGTAATATGATGTCAATTTATACCTATGTATATGCATTTTCTGTTCTTTTATTTGTGGAGTTTTTCTCCCTGGACCCCTGCTGAAAATGGATAAAATTATCCAGTTGGACTTTTATAGAAAACAAATACCAGTAACTAAATAAATAAATAAACAAACTACCCTGGTGGAATTCAAATTTAACTAGGTTATACAACAAAAGAAAAAAAGTCATAGCTAAAATTAGAAAGCGTAACATCAAAAAATAAAAACACTCTCTCATCACACTGAATAGACATCTAATAGGACTAATTAAGTCCAACAAAGCAAATTTTGAGGTAAAGATAATGTCCCACAACAAGGACAATCATATGGCCTTCTTCAACTATGTCTGAAACATCAAAGGCAGCACACAATAGTGTGCTGAACTACTGATAAATGGAACCATTTTCACAGAACTGGGAGCTATAGCAAATCTTCTGACTGTCAAATTCAGTTCCAACTTTACCCCTCTCTCATGTCCAGCCACCCACAAATATCATCTAACATAACTCCTCCAACTATCAGTAGGGAAAAAGGTCCTAATGGTGCTCTCAAAGGTCAAGAATGCAGCTTCAATATGCCCCAATAATATCCCAAGATGCCCCCTAAATAGCCTGAAATATGACCTATCAGGGCCACTGAAGTCGCTATTCAACCATAGCCTCTGAAAAGGCTTTGTACCACATGAATAGAGGACCTCAATAGTCATTGTTCTACACAAGATGGGCCATCAATGGATCCTGGGAACTATAGACCCATTAGTCTGACTAGTCTCATATGCAAAGTTATTGAAAGAATTATCATGGAAATGATTAATAATAACAAAACCTGCATACACAGGACCCAATCCAGTTTGGTTTAATCAAAGGCAGGTTATTTTCAACTGAACCTGGTGGACTTCTTTGAGAACATCACCAAGGCAAGAGATGAGAGAAAAACAGTGCATACTACCTATCTTGACCTATCTAAGTTATATAAACTCATGGAATTAGGCATAAACCCCTATGTAACCTGCTGGATAGCCAGCTGGCTCACAGATGGGACCCAGGAGGTTAGGACTGGAGAGACCTCCTACACAAAGTTGATGGTCACCAGCAGAGGCTCCTTGGACTGAATGCTGGGTCCACTACTCTTTGGCATCTATTTCTCAAAAGTCAAGGTCAATGTCAAGGACTTTTGGCTTACCAATTTAGCAGATGATTGCAAGCTGGGAGCAATCATACAAACTCTCCAAGATGCAAACATTTTACAAGAAGGTCTAACACATACAGATGACTGGTACCAAAACCTCAGCTTAAGACTCAGTGTCAAGAAATGCATAATTGTATCTTTTGGGAAGCTAGCTACTCCGGGAAACTACCTCATCAATAAAATACCCCTAAAAGTTGACACTGTGGTCAGGGATTTAGGAACACATATAGATAGTAACCCGGTTTTCGAGCAACATGTGTCGAATGTTGTAAGAAAATCAGTCTATGTCACTAAACTTATAAGTAATACCATGGCAACTAAGTCCAGAGAACAAATAGGGGCCTATATTAGAAGCATGAAAATGCTTCTGAGCGAATACGGAAAGAACGACACATATTCATCGAATTGCATTTAAGCGATTCGATGAATATGTCATAGGGCAAGGAGATAGTTGGCCAACTTCACAGAGTTGTCCTTTCCTTCCCTATCATGCAATCTCGGAGTCGGTATATTTAGTTAGGGAGTTGTGAGGGTGTGGAGGGCGAAGTCCCCCCCACCTGTTTATGATGTTAAATTATTTATTTTTTTTTTTAGCGAACGGCCGTGTAAGTTTTTTCCCTAGGGAAAAATTTGCTTACATGGCCATTCGCTATTGTTAGGTTTCGTGCATTATGTGTTGACTTTTATGTAGTTGCACATATGCACTTTCAGTCTTATAATATAGACCCACAAATAGTGCTACTATACTGCGTTCTCATCAGCTCCATCATTAAGTATAATGCTTCCTTCAGTATGTATCTCTCAAAACACATGGAACAAATGCAACATCCACAGAGATTCCTCAGAAAAAGAATCAGGGAGTAAACATAATGCCCTATGCAGATTGACTCAAAGCCCTCTCTCCATAGTTTGTTTCCTATAGATTGCCGAGAAGCAATTTATGCAAGGCATACAAGGACTCCTTGGATCCTGCTCTGATGGTCCTTTTGCATATCAACAAAATGAGCATCAGATCTACTAGATCTAAGAATTCAAACTTTGCATTTTAAATAGGACATGTTGAAAGGATAGGTATGCATCTCAGAGAATTCCTATTCTCTAGAATAGGCTACTCATCCATGTGAAGGAGAGTCCTTCACTAGCTCTATTCAAGTGTAACCTGGAGAAGTGGATGGAACATACGAAATTCACTCCTTGTCTGTCAACTATGTCTCTGATGGACAGAGGCAACAGTGAAATCATGCCCTAACTAACATAAACCCCTTAAAGCAACCATAAAAGCAAACAGGCTCATGGGATAAATTAGAGTTGCATGGCTAAGCTTATAAATGCCCCAGTGTTCAGTAGACTAGTATATACCTATGAACTATGGGGGAAAATTTGGCCAGTCCATTGGAGACATTCCCATTCTCTTTTTAATAGGTGACATAGGATCTTTTACATCCAACTTAGCTACCCCCAACTCAAGCAGATGGAGAATCAGTTTATCATCTCATCCATAAGGCAACACATTCAAGGACTGTAGTACCCCCTAATGTTGCACTGCAGGGTCAGCAAATCAATCACCTGGAATAAGAATAGAACCCTCAACCTTCTGGTCTTCCAGCAGGAGTGTGCTATTTGTTGAACCACTGACACTGTTAATGCTCCACTCGATTCTGTAGTTTTATTAATTTATTCACACTTTGATGACTGGGTTAGTCCATTTAGGCCAATCGTATTTACACTTCATTGGCTGGCTTAGTTTGATTAGGCCAATGGCCATTTTTCAGGAGAGACCTGAGGTGGTATTCATACCTACTATGGTAAATTTGGTAAGGGCAATGGGGAACTTCCCTTAAGCCATCAGCATGGGGTGGTAGAAAGCAATTCTTAAGGGAAATGGAAAGAGATGTATCAACATGTTGGAGACTTCTGAGTCTGAGGAATTTTCTGCTGCTTCAGATTCTGCTGTTTTTATTTAAGTATTGCTTCTGGTAGATTGTCTGATAAACAAATGCTAAAAATACTTGGTGAGGAAAGAACTTGCCACTGAAGTTGTAGCTGACCTTGAGGCCATTGGAAAGTACAAACTTCTACTTTTTTTGTTGATTTTTTTTTTTTTGCTTCATAGTGTTTTCCTGAGGGAAATATGGATATACAAGGAAACAGTAATGCGAGCCATTTATCTGCTGAAGAAATTTTACCTACATTTATGCTGTAGAAGGATAACTTCCTTCTCTTCCTTCTGCGATGGTTTCCCAGGCACTGTTGTTTTCTAGAAGTCCCATTTGGCTTATAGTTTGTTTATCATCCCTTCTTGACATTATATTTGTGGAACAATATAAAGTTGTTACACATTCAAATTGTTGACATTTGTTCTGTTCAGAGACTCATGATGATATTAATTTAGAGATTCAGACCTTAGCCTGTAAGCTTGCTGTTTATTTAATGCAACTAAGCATTTTCTTCCTGGGAAAAAAATATGTTTTTGCCAAAAATGTATTTTCCAAATAAAGAAATCATTCTGTTGCAAATTAAAAGTTTCACACACTAAAAGTATTTATTTATAAAAATGGACCAGATAAGTGGTTTCACATTGTAAAACCAACGCTTCTTCAGATCATAAAAACACAAAATCACAGCTCAGTTTAAAAACAGATTTTCAATCAGCTATGTTAATTCATCACTTCATTAAACCAATTTCCTCCCTTTCAATACAGGTTTTAGAGACACAAGCCTTAATACCAGGATGTTTATCATGCTGTAGCCTCAAGATCTACTTAAGTTCTACTGTTTCAGTATAGTTAGTGAGACCCCCCCCCCCCCGGTGACCCACATGTACTATTTGTATTACTCTAAAAACAAACTCATGTCCAACATTTTCTTTAATATGTTTAGCTAGTGCATTGTTCATATTGCAAGTCCTAATCTCATAAGAATGACTAAAAATTCTATCTTGTAATCTCGTATTGGTTTTACCAACATAGAACCCTGTACATGACTTGCATGTGGCTAAGTAAATCACATTTGCTGTACTACAATCTGAATAGAATCTGGGACTAAAAATATATTTCATCCATGGATGTTTAGACACTTGTTCCTGTGGAATATATGTGCAGGCTCTACAATGCCTGCAACTGTATGTACCAAATATGGCAGATAGCAAGTTACTTGACCTAGCATTACAATTCCCTGTGCACAGTTGTCTTTTCAAGTTTAAACATTTTTTATACATAAAAGAGGGATTGTTCTCAACTATTTCAGCTGTCTTGTTGTCACTTGTGAGTATTCCCCAGTTTTTTTGTATAACGTTACATACAGAGCCTATATCATTTGTGTACTTCAAACCAAATTTGAGTTTACTGACAAAGCTCCTATCCTTATGTGAATTAGAAGCACGTCTAGAGAAGTATGGGGCAGCAGTGTTTTTTCTATCCTTAACCACCCTCTCCTTATGCTGTATCAGAAGGTCCTTCTTATAGCCCCTTTTCAAAAAATGTTGACTCAATGCATCAATGTTAGCATGAAATGCTTCCTCTTCTGTGCATAGCCTAGAGTCTCTCAAGTATTGGTCTCTTACTACATTAGGATATATATGCCTGGGCTGCATACTATCAAAGGACAAGTAACTATTTTTCCAACATCCCTTTCGGAATAAATAGGTATCTCTCTGACCCATTTGGTTAACCATTAATCATACTCAATGTTTTGCCAGAGATGGTCTGCACCTGTCACCCCTGGGATTTAGATTACTGGCTAAGGCTCTTGCCACCCCTATACTGCCTTTTTTAGGCAAGGTTCAAATGACAAAACCACCAACATGACAGACACAAACATGCAAAACCTGAGGGTAATGCTACTCAATGCTAGAAGTCTAAACCTCAAAATGCATTTTCTCAAGGCACTCCTAAAAATGGAGAACATCGATATCTGTGCAGTAACTGAGACCTGGTTCAAGGCTCCAGAGAGCACCCCTGCATTACCAGGCAATAATTCATATCACACCTTTCGGCCACCTAACCTGAATCGAAACACGAAAGGTGGAGACATGTCCGTATTCATTAAGGATATCCACACCTCCAGACTAGTTGCTCAGCATAATGCATCTGAGATTATCCAAGTGCAACTAACTCTGGGCAAGACTGCAATCCAAATTGTAACTTGATACATATCCCCCACCATGCCCCAGGATTCCTACTCCTCATTTCTTGATACACTGGAAAATATTAGGGTACAACCCAACACCCTAATAATGGGCGATTTCAATTACCCCACCATTAACTGGGGAAACTACTCACGTACCAACTCTTGCTCAACATTTTCTGGAATTCATAAATTCCAATGCCTTGGATCAACTTATTCACACCCCCACCAGGGGGAGCAATATCCTAGACCTGGTCATTACTAACATGGGCGACCAGTGTTCCACACCAGAGGTAAATTCCTTGCTGGTCAGATCCAACCAGAAGCTAATCAGCCTAGACATTCACATCCCGCCGCCACCCCCCATTAAGGGAAACCATCGTAAAAAAATTCTCCAAAGCCAACTTCACGCTTCTTAAGACAGGAGTGGCAAACTTCACAACACCCATGCAGATAGACATTAGAGGTACGACTGCTGAATCCTACACAAATGCACTTTATAAGCACTTACATGAGTGCATGGATTGTGCTATCCCTAACAGAACCAAGATGCTATCCTCCAAAAAAAGAAAGCCAGTCTGGTGGCCCTGCCATAAACAAACTCTACAAAAGAAGAAAGAAACTGTTGCAAAAAAGAGTAAAATCCCATGACTGGAAGAATTCCCTGTCAGTCTCAGTAAGAAGCTGAGATCCCTCATAAAATCCTCCAAAGCTAGTTATATAAACAAAATTACCACTGATTCTAAAGATAACCACAAAGCATTCGATAGCTATGTCAAGAATCTCAATGGCGACACTCAGATCTGCTCTGAGTTACAGCACAATGGCACTAAATATACAGAACCAACTGATATTGCAAACATCCTGGCAGATAGGTTCAGTGCTAACTTTACCTCCCCCCTCACCCCCTAAAGGGCCCATCTCTATACTGGAAGAATGCAAAGTTTCTGTAATCATGGCTGCACAGGTAAAAACCGTACTCTCCAAAGCCAAGAACACAGCATCCATGTGACCTGACAACATCCCAGGCTGCATTCTACATGAACTACAGAATGAACTGGCACCCCACCTAAGTACCATGTTCAATCATAGCCTCATCTCAGGCTTTGTGTCCACTGAATGGTGCACAGTGACGGTTATCCCACTCCACAAAGGGGGAGTCACCACGGACCCCGGGAACTACTGCCCCATTAGCCCAACGAGCCTGCTCTGCAAGGCCATGGAACATATCATCATGAAACTTATAAACAAAGAAATTGGTAATCTTCAATCCCTGGACCCCACCCAGTTTGGGTTTGTAAAAGGCAGATCATGTCTTCTAAACCTGATTGACTTCTTTGAAGCAGTCACCAAAGCCGTAGATGAGGGTAAGGTGGTTCACACTGCCTATTTAGATCTCGCCAAGACTTTTGACACCATCCCCCACTCTGTAATTATAGATAAACTGACTAAACTAGGTATAAATCCCTATGTCATAAGATGGGTTGCCAACTGGCTCACTGACAGAACCCACACTGTGAAATTTGCAGACTCCAAATCCGACTTCAGACCAGAGTCAAGTGGAGTATCACAGGGTACAGTCCTGGGTCCTCTCTTGTTTGGTATCTACTTTTCTAAAGTACAAGCTAACACAGAAGGTCCTTGGCTAACTAAGTTCACAGATGACTGCAAACTAGGAGCCATAATTGAAACTCCTAACTATGTGGACATCCTACAAAAGGGCCTCACTGAGACAGATGCCTGGTGTCAAAGCCATGGCCTCAAGCTCAATGCCAAACACTGCATTGTCATTCCCTTTGGTAAAAACTCTGTACCCATGAGCTACCATATAGGTGGTAGCTTACTTAATGCAGAAAGTGTGATAAGAGACCTTGGGACACAGGTGGACAGTAGTCTCTCCTTTGATAATCACATTGCCACAGTAGTCAGGAAATCCTTCTACATGGCACACCTCATCACAAAAGGTTTTTCATCCAGGAAAAAAAGAGGTCATTGTTTCCCTCTACTCATCACTCATTAGACCTATTGTAGAGTATAATGCCCCTTTTGGAATGTACCTCACAAGACATCTACAACTGGAAAGGCCACAGAAATACCTCACAAAGAGGATTACTGGCCTCAAACACATGTGCTACTCAGTCTGTCTCAAAAAACTCCAGCTTTACTCTGTCGCATATCGCCTACTCAGAAGTGATCTCTGTCTAACATACAATGCTATGTCAAAGCCAGAGCTGTTGGACATGCTCCACTTAAAGAAATCCCAATCCCTCTGAGCTACACACTCTAGCAACCTAAATCTTGTCAACACAATAAACAGAACATGCTGGAGGGGTAGATTCCTGTCCCAGTGACTTCCCATACTCTGGAACAAACTACCTATCTATATCAAACAAAGCTCCTCATTAGCACTCTTCAAGAAAAATCTTGATGATTTGATGGGAATTAGGCAATTCACACTGGGGATCATCTCTGTGGCTCTGCTCGACAGAGGCACAGGAAAATAATTTTCTTGGGTGGCGAAAGCCAGGGTACCTATTTGGCTAGGTTTGTATAGACCCTAAGGCCAATAGTCTAGTACCTACCTATAAACCTATGAACCTATGAACATCCAAAAAAATCTCTTTCTGTGACATGGACATAGTAAACCTCAAAAATTCAGTGGTATGGTAGTGAAGAAAACCATACAATTCTTCTTGGCCCCCTCCCCTCAAGATATAAACATCATCCACAAAACAATGGTAAAATCTAATGTGCGGTCTGTATATATTGTTATTATCAAGCAGAAATTGTTCCTTCCATGAGTTCATTACTGCATTTGCATATGAATTTGCACAGGGGGTGCCCATGGCCACCCCCCATTTTTGTGCATATAAGCAGTCACTGTACAAAAAAACATTATTGTTTAAAACCATATCCAACATGCAGCAAACCATATCAACCTGATTGTTGTCAAAATTCCCTCTATGTGTCAACAGTTCTCTAATGGTATCAAGGCCATGCTCATTCGGGATGCACGTAAATAAATTCACTACATCAAGGTTCACAAGAAAAAAAACCCTGCTATATCACCACAACTCTGCAAAAACATGAAGCGGGCAATTAAAAATTGCTCAGTGTCCCTGAGTATAACAGAGACCAAAGCCAACATTGTCTTATGCTTACTTTCCACATATAAAGAACCACTGGTGATGGTGAAGACATCTCATTCGCTCAGCTGAAGGCACCATAAGAGCAAACATTCCAATGAATGCCCATAGGGAATACGCAAGATGAGGAGGTGAATTGCATAGTGTACAACCTCTCTGACCATGTTTTGACTGAAGCAGAACTATCTACTCTGAATAAGGGACTATTATTCCCTCTGTACAATCAGAGGTGATTGATGCTCTGATTGATCTAAGACTTTTTTGTCGGAATTTGACTTTAAAAATAATGTTTAATGACAATAATGATGTTGCTAACAGACCGCGATTTAGGCAGCCAAGTGTTTTTGTTCCATCTATGCCTTTACATGTACAGATTTTTATAAAAATATGTGAAAATGAGTTATGTGAGTACATGCATGGAGAAAGGGCTAAGGGCTATTATAATTTAACAGCATCACAGCACCGATCCCTAAATGATTTAAAGAATAATCAGGCCATAAGCATCAGACTCTCTGATAAAGGAGGATCTATAGTAGTCATGAATCATAAGGATTATAATATGAGTATGCCTGTCATGCTGAATGAGGATACAACACATGTACAGATCCGCATGGAGAGCGTAAGCTCTATTAATGATTATGTACTTAGTGCCTTATATGAATTATTTATGGAAACTTCCATTGACTGTGACTTGTTTGATTTTTTTTGTATGTGACTGAGCCTAAGATACCATTGATAAAGGGCCTTCCCAAGGTACATGAATCTTTGACTAAATCACCCCTACATTTGATTGTGTCAGGGAAAGGATGGGTCACACAAACATGTTCTTTATATGTTGAAAGTAAGCTTAAGACAATGTTGACTTCAGTCTCTGTTGTACTCAGGGACACTGAGCAATTTTTAACTGACCACTTCATGTTTTTGCAGAGTTGTGGTAATATAACAGGGTTTTTTTCTTGTGACCCTTGATGTAGTGAATTTATTAACGTGCATCCCGAATGAGCATGGCCTTGATACCATTTGAGAATGTTGACACATGAATTTCGACAACAGTCAAGTTGATATGGTTTGCTGCTTGTTGGATTTGGTTTTAAACAATATATTTTTTTTATACGGTGACTGCTTATATGCACAAAAATGGGGGGTGGCCATGGGCACCCCCTGTGCAAATTCATATGCAAATGCAGTAATGAACTCATGGGAGGAAAAATTTGTGCTTGATAATAACAATATATACAGACCACACATTAGATTTTACCGTTGTTTTGTAGACAATGTTTTTATCTTGTGGGGAGGGGGCCAAAAAGAATCGTATGGTTTTATTCACTACATTAACCATACCACTGATTTTTTGAGGTTTACTATGTCCATGTCACAGAAAGAGATTGATTTTTTGGATGTATAATTAATGATTAACCAAATGGTTCAGACAGATGCCAATTTATTCCGAAAGGGATGTTGGAAAAATAGTTACTTGTCCTTTGGTAGTATGCACCCCAGACATATATATCTTAATGTAGTAAGAGGCCAATACATGAGAGCCTCTTGGCTATGCACACAAAACGAAGCATTTCATGACAACATTGATGCATTGAGTCAACATTTTTTGAAAAGAGGCTATAAGAAGTACCTTCTGATAGAGCATAAGGAGTGGGTGGTTAAGAATAAAAAAAACACTGCTGCCCCATACTTCTCTAGGCATGTTTCTAATGCACATAAGGATAGGAACTTTATCAGTAAACTCAGATTTGGTTTGAAGTACACAAACAATGTAGGCTCTGTATGTAACATTATACAAAAAACTGGGGAATACTCACAAGTGACAACAAGACAGCTGAAATAGTTGGGAACAATCCCTCTTTTATGTATAAAAAATGTTTAAACTTGAAAAGACAACTGTGCACAGGGAATTGTAATGCTAGGTCAAGTAACTTGCTATCTGCCATATTTGGTACATACAGTTGCAGGCATTGCAGAGCCTGCACATATATTCCACAGGAACAAGTGTCTAAACATCCACGGATGAAATATATTTTAGTCCCAGATTCTATGCAGATTGTAGTACAGCAAATGTGATTTATTTAGCCACATGCAAGTCATGTACAGGGTTCTATGTTGGTAAAACCAGTACGAGATTACAAGATAGAATTTCTAGTCATTCTTATGAGATTACGACTTGCAATATGAACAATGCACTAGCTAAACATATTAAAGAAAATGTTGGACATGAGTTTTGTTTTCAGAGTACTACAAATAGTGCATGTGGGTCACCGGAGGGGGTGGGGGGTGGGGGTGATCTCACTAGCTATACTGAAACACTAGAACTTAAATGGATCTAGAGGCTACAGGCTGGTAAACATCCTGGTATTAATGCTTGTGTCTCTTTAAAACCTGTATTGAAAAGGAAGAAATTGGATTAATGAAGTGATGAAGTAACACAGATGATTGAACATCTAACTGTTTTTAAACTGAGCTGTGATTTTGTGTTTTTATGATCTGAAGAAGCGTTGGTTTTACAACGTGAGCGCACTTTGGTCCATTTTTACAAATAAATACTTTTAGTGTGTGAAGCTGTGGTGTTCCTGCCAATATTTATGCTTTGGATTTTCAGTGTTTATTTGGCAGTTACCTTTATCAGTGGCTGGGACTTGGTTTTTGTGTTTGCCTCTGTTGCAAATTAAAACTGATGTTGCTTACAGACAAGACATTGAAACACATTTCTCTACACACTGTGCTTCTCTTACAAGTCTTGCTAAAATGCTACATGTTGGAGTTATTTGAAATGGAGGGTCAGAGGCAAGAATTGTTTTATCCATCAAAATATTACAACTGTATATTTGTCTTGTGCTTGCCATACAAGTTCCAGTTAAACACATAGTAGTTACATTTCTATTTACATTTATAATTAAACAGTAGTTACATTTATACAGTCTAAGCTTTTACAAAGGTGGAAGTTGCTAAAGAGAAAGGCCATGTGCAGCTTAATGGATTGTACAGGCAGCAGCTATGTTTTTTTTGTTTCAGTGAGAGGGTGACAGTATTCGGTTTAAGGAGAGTATTTGGAGAGTATCTTTTGGCGAGCACAAACTCTTAACCTTGTGATGAGCATGTGCAGGACCAGGACTGGTTAAGGTGTTGTTTAAGCAGTGGTTTAAAACTATTGAGTTTGTCAGAGAGTTTTGTTCGGCGATACAATTCCAGAGTTTAGCAATATAGTGGCAGTAGAACGAGTCTCCTGCAACATTATTTGACTTACTCGTGACTACTAAGAATTTGTTACTAGAAAAGAAGTCCCTTGCTGGACAGTAGGGCAGCAATAAGTTTTGTAGTGCAGAGTGTTTTTCTGGACGATGAATGAATTTATGTGCTGTAGTCAGTTGTGAAGATGTTAGACAGTTGTGCAGTTCAAGCTAGTTTAATTGCTTTAAGCTATGACAATGGTAGGTCCTATGAGGGAAATTGGTGGCAACTTTAGCTATTTTATTGTAGCAGGAGGCAAGTTTCTTTCCTTGAGTATTGTTAAGTTTGTTAGGATAGGAGTGGAGTATAAAAGAGTTGGCAATAAGAAGGTGGTGGTTAGAGTTTCAGTATCTGTAAGGAATCGATTGATCCTATAAAGGAAGCCTAGTTTCTGGTGTGTATATTTAATAGTGTGCAGTATATGCTGGCCATATTTGAGATTGTCATCTATCATAACACCTAAAAGTTTACTGTGAGTTATAGTTTCAATGAGAGTATTATTTGCTGACTTTATGGTAAAGATTGCTTTTGATTTTGGCAATGTTTTCAGTTAAAAAACATTAACTTAGTTTTTTGGGGGTTGAGAAGGAGGTTTGATTCTTTGAGCCAGGATTCTACAGTGGAGAAAGAGTTCTGAGTAATGTTTAGGAGCTTATTTATTGTTGACCACACTTGTTAATGTTGCATCATCTATATAATGAACTAAACTAACATGGTAAGTGGAGGTGTGGAGGTCATTAATAAATACTGTATATTAAATAGGAGAGGACCCAGGATAGAACCCTGAGGGACACCTGTAATAGTTGGTTAACTCATTCACTCCAGAGCAGCTCAGGAAGAGCTGCCTGCTGAATTCCACCATAGGAACAACAGAGCAGCCTGAGCTCATTTTCAGAAAATCCATTTGTAATACTATACAGAAAACAAATGCTCATAACTCTTTAACTATAAGAGCTAGACTAAAAATGTAAATGCGAAAGTTGTTCAGCAGACACTGACCTTTCCAACAGTGTAAATGATGATAGTGCATATCAAAGTCATAATGAAATATTTGGCAAGGAATGCTGATATTGTGCAATTTTTTTAATTTTTTGGAAAAGCAAACCACAATATCTTGGTCTATGTACCATGGAGACCCATACAATTTGAATTTAATTTGTTAGTATGAATGTCAGCTTTAAAATGATACTTTAACCATAACTGTGTGACACTCCTTTCATGAGATATTCACAGAAATATGATTAGTATATTATTTCTCATAATTGATAAATAAAGCATAATATCTCATCACCTGTAACAGACAGAGCCTACATATCAGTGTAGAAGTTGTGCATCTGAATGTCAGCTTCAAAATGATGCATCATTTGTGTGATTACCATGCTCCCTCGCAAAGATATGGGCATAATAATGAGAAGTATTATAAATGTATAATTTTCATATTTGTACAAGACTAAACAAACTGTGATATCTGTACGTGTGTACAGTGCCTAGACAAAGTTCTTTTACCATGATGTAAGGAGTAACACTGTCTTCAAAATGATGAATTACTTCACACAATGTGGTGCTCCCTTGCAAAGTTATTTACCAAAATATGAAAAAAATCATAATTTCCATAACCTAAGTCCAAAACAAACTTTGATATCTGCACATGTGTCAAACATACAGGCACAATTATTTTACCATGTTAGAACCAGCAATACTGTCTTCAAAATGAGGTATTACTTAGCACATTCAGATGCTCCCTTGCAAAGTTATTTACCAAAATATGAAAAGAAATCATAATTTCCATAAGCATAATTCTCAGACAAACTTTGATATCTGCACATGTGTCAAACATACTGGCACAATTCTTTTACCATATTAGAACCAGCAATACTGTCTTCAAAATGAGATATTACTTGGCACATTCAGATGCTCCCTTGCAAAGTTATTTACCAAAATATGAAAAAAATCATAATTTCCATAACCTAAGTCAGAAACAAACTTTGATATCTGCCTATGAGTACAGCATACAGGTACCATTCTTTTACCATGTTAGAACTATAAATAATCTTTTCAAAATGAGGTATTACTTAGCACATTCAGATGCTCCCTTGCAAAGTTATTTACCAAAATATGAAAAAAATCATAATTTCCATAACCTAAGTCCAAACCAAACTTTGATATCTGCACATGTGTCAAACATACAGGCACAATTATTTTACCATGTTAGAACCAGCAATACTGTCTTCAAAATGAAGTATTACTTAGCACATTCAGATGCTCCCTTGCAAAGTTATTTACCAAAATATGAAAGAAAATCATAATTTCCATAAGCATAATTCTCAGACAAACTTTGATATCTGCACATGTGTCAAACATACTGGCACAATTATTTTAGCATATTAGAACCAGCAATACTGTCTTCAAAATGAGATATTACTTGGCACATTCAGATGCTCCCTTGCAAAGTTATTTACCAAAATATGAAAAAAATCATAATTTCCATAAGCATAATTCTCAGACAAACTTTGATATCTGCACATGTGTCAAACATACTGGCACAATTCTTTACCATATTAGAACCAGCAACACTGTCTTCAAAATGAGATATTACTTGGCACATTCAGATGCTCCCTTGCAAAGTTATTTACCAAAATATGAAAAAACTCATAATTTCCATAACCCAAGTCAGAAACAAACTGATATCTGCCTATGAGTACAACATATAGGAACCATTCTTTTACCATGTTAGAACTATAAATAATCTTTTCAAAATGAGGTATTACTTAGCACATTCAGATGCTCCCTTGCAAAGTTATTTACCAAAATATGAAAAAAATCATAATTTCCATAACCTAAGTCCAAAACAAACTTTGATATCTGCACATGTGTCAAACATACAGGCACAATTATTTTACCATGTTAGAACCAGCAATACTGTCTTCAAAATGAGATATTACTTGGCACATTCAGATGCTCCCTTGCAAAGTTATTTACCAAAAAATGAAAAACAAAAATCATTTCCATAACAGCTATTTGCCAAGCTCAGAGAAATTAATTTTACACAACACATTTCATAAGTGTTTTACTTACTATACTGGTCTGACTTGGTCATGGGTGTTTTCCATTCTTCTCACAATCATGCCTTGCTCTCAACATGCCATTGTGGAGGTTGGTCAAGAAGAACGCAATGCCCTCACTTAGGTGAATGCCATCCCTTCTGAACCAGTGAACATCTTCCCTTCCAGTGACTCAGCAGAAGACAGTCTTATCTTATCTGAAATAAAGCATGGGTAGACACTGACAAGGGAGTCCAGCCAGGGCACATGTAAAGAGAAAAAGCAGGGTAAGGACCGCCGCTCCACTAATACGCCAAGGACAGGCATGGGGCTCCAGATGTTGGTTATCTGTAGTGTCCCATAGCTGTGCCGGCTGCCCACTCAGACTGCTGATGCCACTATGGTCTCATGACCTCCTTCAGTGTCAGCAGTCTGCCTTACCTCTGCCTTTTCTCTTTACATGTGCCCATCCAGCAATGGACCTAAGGGATGAGGGACTGAAGTAACTCAGTAATTGCTGTCCTGACCTTCATACATTTACTACTCTCACATACATACGCTGACTACACCTGAAGGGAGGAAGTCCGAGTGGAGAGCTACATCAAGGCAACATGTCAAAAGACCAAGACTGACCCAGGCTGTGTCTGTTTGCATGTTTTTGCATTACATCAGTGGCACACCCAAGCCCATGCTTACCAAGGACAGCAGCACTATGGGACTGTGCTGTAGAGTCTCCAGGTTCCCAACTGCCATCCCGGTGGATCACAAGATCCATGCTGGCTGGGTATGCCCCCTGTGATGCAACCAGCAAACACAATATTCGGCGATGGGACAGCATAAGGTTTGTGGCTGCTCCCTTTCCAGTGACTCCCAGAACAGCAGAAGACAGTCTTACCTTATCTGAAATAAAGCATGGGTAGACACTGACAAGGGAGTCCAGCCAGGGCACATGTAAAGAGAAAAAGCAGGGTAAGGACCGCCGCTCCACTAATACGCCAAGGACAGGCATGGGGCTCCAGATGTTGGTTATCTGTAGTGTCCCATAGCTGTGCCAGCTGCCCACTCAGACTGCTGATACCACTATGGTCTCATGACCTCCTTCAGTGTCAGCAGTCTGCCTTACCTCTGCCTTTTCTCTTTACACGTGCCCATCCAGCAATGTACCTAAGGGATGAGGGACTGAAGTAACTCAGTAATTGCTGTCCTGACCTTCATACATTTACTACTCTCACATACATACGCTGACTACACCTGAAGGGAGGAAGTCTGAGTGGAGAGCTACATCAAGGCAACATGTCAAAAGACCAAGACTGACCCAGGCTGTGTCTGTTTGCATGTTTTTGCATTACATCAGTGGCATACCCAAGCCCATGCTTACCAAGGACAGCAGCACTATGGGACTGTGCTGTAGAGTCGGCTTGTTTCCATTTAATGGCTTGTTGCCTTCCAGATAGGTATCTAAGGAACCACAACAAGAAGTATTGTGAAAGTCCTATTGAGGAGAGTCGAATGAGCATTTGCTGGTGCGAGACAGTATCAAATGCCTTTAACAAGTCTTAGAACATGGTGAACACAAGCAGACCATTGTTTCTATGTCAGTTTATTGTATTGATAAAATTTAGTAGAGCAGTAGTGCTGTACTGAGGCCTAAAACCATGTTGTGTTTCTGAGAGCATTTTTCTAATATTTTGGAGAGAGGGAAAGAATCGCTATTGGGATGTAGTTATTAAACTTCGTAGATGTGCTACCTTTGTGCAGTGGTATGATGTAGGATTTCTTCCACAATGATGGGATGCATTATTCTGCTATGGACTTATTAATTAATATGGGCATGGCAAGGCTATGACTTCTGTGCTATTTTAGATAGTCTTATGGCAGTTGATCTACAGAAGTAGATTTTAGTTAAAGGAACAACTTCCTTATGAGCGAAGTAAATATTGGACTAAAACTAAAGAGCTGTGGGTGGTTTTCATTGGACAGGATTAGAGAGAGGGGGCAGATGTATTAGTGTCTAAGAGAAGTAATATTGACTGTATAAAGTAGGAATTAAACTGTATGGGGATAGACTCTATCATATTGTCTGTTTTTGGAGAGGGAATGGTGGTCTTGGCCGGGCAGAGTAGTTTATTCAGTGATGACCAAAAGAGTTTTGGATTGTTTTTATGTTTGTCTTGCAGGTTTGTATAGGACCTTTACTTATCCTGTTTGAAAAGGAGTTTTGCAAGGTTTCCAAGATGTCTAAATTGCTGGAAGGCATTTTGAGTTCTATTTTTATGCCAATTTTTCCAGGCTTTATCCCTTTTTATCATGGTGTTTTTTGTGGTCTATATCACGTAGTCGAAATTCTGTAAGTTTGAACAGCATATGTTCGAACCTACAGAACTTTGAACACATAAAAAAAAAAAAAAAAAACAACAGAAGAGAAAATAAAAGGTTGTAAAGCAGGGGGGCAAGTCCCCTGCTTACAATAGTCAGGAAGTTCCTGTTTTGTTTTGTTTTTTTTTTTTGTATTCGAAGTATGACAACTTCGAACATATGATCTCGACCATATAATGTTCGAAATTGTCATACTTCAACTACATGCTATAGACCTGTTTTTTGTTTGTTTCTTTTGTCAGTCATGTTTTGGGTTAGGACTTTACTCTTTTATTATGTACTGGTGCCAGATTATTTAAAGTTTGCAAGAATATGTTATTAAAGTGCTATACAGCAGTAATTACTGACATTCTTCTAGGTACATTCCAGTTATATTGTTTTACTGTTTCATTGAAAATATCTTTTCCAAAATTGGTTGTATTTAATATATAATTATAGATAATGGTGCAGTTCAATAAATCAAACATGGGCTGCTAAAACCATGTGCACATCGTGGTGTGACATGCATAGGATACTGCACCATATTGTATTCAGTAAGCAGCTCTATATGCAGTGTAGAGCTGTGCAAACAAGATAAACATTGTGGCATGCTAATTACAGCATAAGCAGCTGAACTGTATGCTAATCAACCAATCCAGGCTGGAAGAGCTATTCAAAAAGCTATAAAACAACCATGTACACTTAGTGCTGGTTTTCCCTGCAATTTGTAAAACCTATTGGAATATGATCCCAGAAACTAGGCTACACAGAAAGAGTTTTATGGGCTGCTGTTGCTCTTATTCATGTGTATGTAACTGCCACAAATGAACAAAACGACTGTTAAACCCACAAATGAAACTCCAACTCCTGGTGCAAGATAAATGATATACGGTGCAGCTCGAACAGGAAAATACTTTTATTGAATAACAATACAATTCATTTGGTTAAGCGCTTTCATCTGTTCATATACAGACTTCCTCAAAACTAAATGACACAACTCTCACACAGATTATATATCCAGTTTGGCACCAAAAATATTTAAAAACCTTAAAGAAACATTTTGTTCATTCTAGTATTCCACGCAAAAACTAACTAACTAATACATTTGATCTCAGTACTTGTAAAATATATGAATATATGTTAAAAATAAATAAATAAAATAATGAATGCACATTAGTAAATTATAAAGTATACAATGAATGCACATGAGTAATTTATAACAATATCTACACAATAATAATTTAAAAATATAAATATATATAAATATATATAAATAATAAATGTATAATATTTAATATTAAATTAAAAAATGTATATAACTACTTGAACATATATACAAATTACTACTGAGCAATGCCATGACATAAAGAAATTAGAATAATGAAGCCATTATTATAATAAATAAATTAGAATAATGAAGCCAGACAAGGGAGATGGCATTGTAGTATATAATATTTTTGACTACAATCCCGAGATACATAATTTATTATATCTGTCAGGGAATTATGAAGCAATTTCTCTAAACCAAGTGAATATAGGTTATAAAAGAATTGATTTGGCTATCGAAGAGTATTTGATAGACAATAGAATTACAAATGAGACCTACAATTTTATTAAAGTAGAATTTCCTATTGTGGCGAATATAATAGGTATACCCAAGGTACATAAATGTATGGACAACCCTCCTTTTAGACCTATCATTTCTGGTCCTAAGTCCAAGATGTATAACTTGGGAGTGACAATAGATAAATGGACAAAACATGTGTATGAAAATATTCCACATCTAACCAAGGACTCTTGGAATTTCTTAAGTAAACTTACGCCTGATATATGGAATGAGGGGTTGACTTTTTTGACAATTGATGTTATTGACCTATTCTCATGTATACCCAAGGATGTTGGCCTGGAATTTTTTTGCAACAGTTTGAGAAAAATTTCTAAATTGTCATGGGACAAGATTAGTTTAATCACGGACATGATGAGCTTAGTACTAGATCACAATTATATTCAATTTCAAGGAGAATTTTTTAGACAGAGCAGAGGTGTTGCTATGGGTGCCTCTTGTGCCTCCATCTTTGCAAACCTCGTTATGTTAGAATGGGAGTCCAAATATGTGTTTCAAAGTGAATTTTACCATCATATTGTTCTATATACTAGATATCTATATGATTTATTTATTTTATGGAATGGTACACAAGAAAAAATTAATTCATTTATCAACTATATTAATGGGACAACTGAGTTTTTGAAATTTACATACAATATTAATAAAGAAGGCATAGCCTACTTAGATACCTATATAAGTCATACTAGAAATGGGTTCGCATCTAAAATACATAGAAAAACTACATTTTCAAATGACTATATAGAGTTTATAGGTTCATAGGTTCATAGGTTCATACTAGGCTATCTGCCCGAGGGCATTTACAAGCCTAGCCCATAGTTTTGTGGATTACGCCACCCCTTTAGTATGGGGAACTATACCCATTATTTTGCTGTGCCTCTGTTGAGCAGTGACACTGAGGTAATCCCTGGGGTATATCTGCGATCTCCCATCCATTGGTCAAGATTTCTCTTGAACAAGGCCAGCGAGGTGCTCTGCCTCACATATACCGGGATTTTATTCCACAGCATAGGGAGTCTTTGGGTGATGAATCTATCCCTCCAGCACGTCCTATTAATAGCCGTGTCGAGGTTTAAGTCTCCCGCCCTTGTGGCTCTGACGGATCTAGATTTTTTGAGGTGAAGCATATTCATCAAATCTGGGTTTGACATGGCCTTGTATGTTAGGCAAAGGTCACCTCTGAGCAAGCGGTGGCGACTGAATAGAGCTGGAGTTATTTCGGTCGCGCAGCAAAGGACAGATGTTTGAGACCCTTTACCCTTTTGCTGAGGAACTTTGTGGCCTCTCCAGCTGCTGCAAGTGTCGGGTCAGATACATTCGAATGGGGCATTGTACACAATCATTGGTCTGATGAGAGATGAGTATAGGGAGACTATGACCTCCCTTGATCTAGATGAGAATCCCTTCATGATAAGGTGGGCAATGTAGAAGGTCTTCCTAACTACTTTAGCTACATGGGTGTCGAATGACAGACTACTATCAACCTGGGTCCCCAGGTCCCTGATAACTTCTTCTGTACTCAGTGGATTGCCACCTATTTGGTAGCTAGGGGTAACCTTGTTTTTCCCGAAGGGTATGACTATGCATTTTTTGGCATTTAACTTTAGGCCATGGCTCTGGCACCAGTTATCCGTTTCTGTGAGACCCTTCTGAAGGATATCTGTGTCAGATGTGTTTTCTACTATGGCGCCCAGTTTGCAGTCATCTGCAAACTTTGTCAGCCATAACCCTCCTGTGTTTGCTTGTACTTCGGAAAAGTAGATGCCAAACAAGAGTGGGCCCAGCACTGAGCCCTGTGGTACACCACTTGTGACAGGCTTTGAGTCTGACATGGCACCAGCAACTCTGACCCTGTGGGTTCTGTCACTCAGCCAGTTTGCAACCCATCTTGTGATGTATGGGTTAACATTTAAGCTGATGAGTTTTTCAATGATACCCGAGTGGGGTATTGTATCAAAGGCCTTGCCAGATCGAGGTAGGCTGTATGGACTGCCTTTCCTCATCAATGGCTTTGGTGACTGTTTGAAAAGTCAACCAAGTTTAGAAGGCATGATCTGCCTTTGACAAAGCCAAACTGGGATGGATCCAAAGTCTGCAAATTCCCTATGTCTTTATTTATGAGGTCCATTATGATCCTCTCCATGGCTTTGCAGATAAGGCTTGTCAAGCTAATGGGCCGGTAATTTCCAGGGTCGGTGGAGGCACCGCCTTTGTGAAGTGGGACCACAGTTGCAGTGCGCCACTCCTGGTGCGTATCCAGAGGTAAGACTATGATTAAACAGCTGTCCTAGCTGTGGGTTTAATTCCTCGTTGAGTTCGTGGAGCACACAGCCGGGGACACCATCAGGTCCCATGGATGCTGTGTTTTTTGCTTTGGAGAGAGCAGTTCTCACTTGGGCGTTGGAGATTATTAGCAGCAGTCATCCCCTGTATATATTTACGAATGTGGTAAAAGGACAGTGTATTCGAGCTGCATGTATGTCATCAAGCAAAGTTATAATGGAAAGGTGTGTTGCCTGCCCAGCATTCTATATAGGAAAGATGGAGAGGAAAATTAAAAAACAAATATATGAATATTATTATAAGATTCAGACAAAAGATATGATGAATGCTTTGTATAAACATATATTCAGTAAAGGGTATCAACATAATTTTAAATTCTCCATTATAGAACAAATTGATAGTAGTGTATGTGGGGGAAACTGGAAAGTGTATTTAGCTATGATGGAAAGTAAGTGGCAGATATACACAGATGCCACAAGATTCCCAGGCATTAATGATAGTATTAGTAAACTCTGCTTAATTCTTGAATAAATTATGTATGTCATGGCATTGCCCAGTAGTAATTTGTATATATGTTCAACTAGTTATATACATTTTTTTAATTTAATATTAAATATTATATATTTATTATTTATATATATTTATATTTTTAAATTATTATTGTGTAGATATTGTTATAAATTACTCTTGTGCATTCATTGTATACTTTATAATTTACTAATGCGCATTCATTATTTTATTTATTTATTTTCAACATATATTCATATATTTTACAAGCACTGAGATCAAATGTATTAGTTAGTTTTTGCATGGAATACTAGAATGAACAAAATGTTTCTTTAAGGTTTTTAAATATTTTTGGCGCCAAACTGGATATATAATCTGTGTGAGAGTTGTGTCATTTGGTTCTGGGGAAGTCTGTATACGAACAGATGAAAGCTCTTAACCAAATGAATTGTATTGTTATTCAATAAAAGTATTTTCCTGTTTGAGCTGCACCGTATATCATTTATCCTGCAGCAGGAGTTGGAGATTCATGTGTATGTGCAGCAGGCCCATCTCTGTGTTGCTGCTGCTACTAACAGACCATGGCCAAGAAGGAGAAGGGTTTTTAGACCCCATTTATCATTTTATAATTTTTATGAAGTGAAAATTATAGAGTGCTAAAGGATGGATACAGACACACTACAGGAACTCTGCAACCTCTGTTGTCCTCATCTGTGAGCAAGGGGAAACCGAGGGGAACCAATACCAGTGGAGACTTAAATTTTAACTACAGAAACCTTCCAGTCACCAACAGCATTCACGTCATTCATTATTTTCTGCCAAATTTGCATTTTCCACACATATACCCATGCTCTCTCTCAAGCAGAAAGGTGCCTTGTTGCCAAAATGCTTGTATGATCACATTGTTTTTGGAGTCACAGGGGCGGGGGGGTTTGCGGGGACTGGGGATCTTGGGTGCCATAGTCCTAGTGACATAAAACACAAAAGAAGGATACTACACATAAATATCACATAGATACAACTCCTGCTTAGATATAACACTTATTATTAGTTTTTCAATATTACCCACTGGAGAAACAAAACAACTTTCAAGTTATTCAAATATAAAAAAGGTATGTGGTGTAACATATCACAGTCACACACAAAGGTTTGATCCAAAACAATGAGTAACAATAGCAAAGCAAACCTCTGTAAAAACATTTTGGTTGTGGCAACGCAGACATGGAACTTGGATCCCCCACCCCCAAAATAATGGGAAAATTACATTTTTGTACCAAACAAAGGAATAAAACATCAGTGAATTATTATAAGTGCTATCAAACAAACTCTTCCAAAAACACATATATACATTTACCACATAACATTCATTTTTATGCAATTGCCAGTCACCTCTACCTGTGGCCAGTACTCTCCTAGAGGTGTCTATGGGCCATCTTAGAAGGCTAACACCACCGGGTCATTAACAATAAAGGGCATTTACATTTCACTAAAACAACAATAGAAGAGTGTAAAGAGAAACAGTTGTAACATTAAAACTTGTAATAAAAGTTAAATAAGGCTGTGCATCTGAGAAAGTAAAATGCCCTGACAAAAATGCCTAAGCCATGAGTAAGCTTCTATGAAGTGCATGCAGATAAAAGAAGCATTTGCTAATGCATATACATATATATATATATATATATATATATATATATATATATATATAATTTTTCCTAGTGACATGCGAGTATTTTCACTTATGCAGTCATACCAAGATCACTAGTCTTCTTTGCAGATTTTATTTATTTATTTATTTTACTTTTGTTGACTGGGATAGTCCAAAAGGATACATGTCCATTTTCAGTGGAGGCCCAGGGAGAAAAGCTCCAGAGTATACATAAATATAATAATAAGGACAATATAACAGAGACAAAGATGAACATAGCAATGCAAACAAATACAAGTAAGCTATTATCGTTAATACTTTGAAAGTCAAAAGTAGACAGTTTCACGACATTTGTAAGCACTAGTTAAAAGAGAAATGAAAACACATTATTATTGACATCTAGTAGATTTTTGTACATTTATTAGAGCTGGCTAGCCAAGTTTGTTACAATGGCAGAGCCAGTTTAGTGCCAGATGTTGTTTGAGTTTGGTCTTAAATTGACTTAGGGAGGAGGGTATAGTAATGTCAGCAGGAAGTTGATTCCAGGTTCTACCTGCAGAGTTTTCCAAGAGAGCTTCTCCTGCTGTATTGTTGGTTTTGATTGTAAGAATTTTAAGTTTATTAGAGGATCGAAGCAGTCTCTGATTAGTTTGGGCGGTGATAATATTTCTAAGAGCTGGTGTGTTATCTGGATTATAGAGAATCTTGTTAGCTATGATCAGAAGGTTATATTGTATGAGACTGGGGAATTCTAGCCACCCAAGCTGTTTGAGGTTGATGCAGTGGTGGGTTCTGCATGGCTGGTCACTGACAAATCTGGAAATGTGATTGTAACAGATAGACAGTCTGTTTAGTAGTGACTTGTTTAGATTAGACAGAAGGGGGGAAGCATATGTAAGTGTTGAAATTAGGTGAGAGCGGACAATGGCAATCCTAGCTGGAGGGGTTAGAAATGCTTTAATTCTATACAATGATCCAAGTTTTCTATTAATGTTCTTTATTATTTGATTAACATGAAGTTCAAATTTTAGGTTATTGTCAATAATGACACCGAGCAGTTTTGTAGAGAGGTCTGGGGAGATAACAGTACCATCTTTTGCATTAATAGTGAACGAGAAAGTTGCAGACCTTTGAGTAGGTGAGAATAGCAACATTTTAATTTTTTGGGGATTTAATAATAGCCGGCGACTAGTGAGCCAGTTTTGTACAATATTAAAGGTGGACTGGGTAGCAGACTTCAAATCTGAGGGAGATGTGGCTGAGCAAACCAGAGTAGAGTCATCAGTGTATTGGATGCAGCTGAAGTTTGGGATGACAGTATATAAGTTATTAATAAAAATTGAGAACAGTAGGGGCCCTAATATGGAGCCTTGTGGTACTCCAAGGGTGTTTGGTAGTAGTATAGAAAGCTTGTTCTGCCAGAGAACAGCCTGTTGTCTCCCAGTCAGGTAGGAATTGAACCATAAAAGGGCATTAGAGTCTAGCTTGAATGTTTGCATAGTGTGTAACAAAAGTTGGTGATCTACCATGTCAAATGCCTTGGAGAGATCCAAGAAGAAGGCTGAGGAGATGCAATTATTATTGTGGTTGCTGTTTATTGTGTTGGTAAAGGCAAGTAGGGCTGAGGTAGTACTGTGGTGTGGTCGAAAGCTGTGTTGGGTATCAGACTTGAGGTGATTTTGGATTAGGTGGTGCATGAGTTGTTTGTGTATACATTTTTCCAATATTTTTGCAAGTGTTGAAAGTAAAGCTTTGGGTCTGTAATTGGAGAATTCAGTGGAGAAGTCTCCTTTATGCAGTGGGATAATATAGTATGTTTTCCAAATGGTGGGAATTTTTGCTTCTGCTATGGTACAGTTAATTAATGTTGATATTGGATAAGCTATAGCATCCACTGATTTTTGAAGGTATTCAGCGGGTAGTTGGTCAGCAAATAGAGCGGTGGGTTTTAATTTTTTGATAAGGGTTCGGATGAGTGATGTGGGAACTGGTTGGAAGCTAAATGAGAGTCTATCTAAAGGGGTGGTATTGTCAGGGCTGGGGGAGCTAGGAGAAAGTTGGCTAGATAGAGTTTGAATTGTTTCAGTAAAGAAGCGGTTGAAATTGTCTGAGACATCTTCAGATTTGTCAATGAAACCAGTGGGGATGGGAGTGGATGTTTTTCCTAGGTGGAGTAGGTTATTTAGTCTTGCCCAGAACTTTTGAGGATTGTTTTGGTTTTCAGTCTGGATTTTACAGTAGTTTGTTTTTTTTTTTTGTCATTTTGAATAGATTTTTTGATATAATTTCTGACTTGCCTGTACATAACATGGTCTAGGGCTCTTTAGTAAACTGCCAATGAGTCCATAATTTGTTTCTAATATGGATTTTTTGCCTGGACTCTTTGGTAAGCCATAGTGCTGTAGTTGCTTTTGTTTGCTTTGAGAGGACAGGTGCATGCAGATTAAGGATTTATAGAAATCTATTGTTAAAATAAAGTACTGCCTCATCTAGGGGGGGTGGTTTAGTACAAACCAGTTGCAGGAGATAAGTTCCTGTTGGAATTTGGCCGAATCAAAGTCTTTTATGTGCCTGACTTTCCTGAGTATGGGTGATCCATCCAAAGTAATAGCAATCTTCTTCTGTGTTATCCATGTAAACAAGTCTCCTTACCTTCAGGTTCCCTCCCTACATGGTTGCCATTATAGAGTGTAGATTCAGGCCTGTGAGCATGATGAACATGCAAAGGAAATGGAAACTTATTAGAACTGCTGAATCCCAAATTCCCTCATTCCGTGTATCAGATGTAAACATAGTGCAGGCACTTCCTCAGTGTTCATTGCTAGTGGATTGCAAATATAAATGATTACTGGTAGGAAAAAGGAAAACATAACAGCAGTTCAGCCTGCCTTCCCTCCAGTGGGTGTTTCAGCCAGGTTATACTTACAAATTGTAGAAGTAATTGTATTAATATTTTAAATGTAAGAAAACAGCACACATTTCACAGTTTCTGTTCAGTAACATCCAAACTCCCCTGCATTTGTTGAAAATGTTATATTATTGTCATTTAATATTCTTACACATTTTAAGGACAAAGATACAAAATGCCTTACAGACTGCATGTCTCATATTACTGCTCAGTTAAGAGAAGAATGAGCACCATACAGAGATAAGACAGAGCTGCATATCTGCAAACAATAATCATGAATGCTTGTGTGATCACTCATTGCACTATATCTAAAATTAATACATGGACAAACAATTTGGTAGTATAAAAGTGCGATATGTCTTGTTAATACTTGTGTGCATGCATAATGATTTTTATTCTCTGTTATAAAGCTGTTTCTGTGGCAAAGAAGGATAAGACATCCTTACAGTGTTTAGAAGGTTCATTGTTGTGAGTGTTCAAATTCAAACTTATGTAAACATCTTTCATGTGTATTAACATATATTTTACAGTGTTGTTTATTTTATAGATTTCTTTTATTTATTATTTTTAATGCCAGTATTTGCGCAGTGTGTGGCCTACAGCAAACACAGCAAACAGATAAACACAAAAAATATCATGTAATGTACTTCTTTGATACCCAATATATCAACTACACCTGTGAATCACCTGAGTGTGGGTAGGACATCTGCTAAGCACATTGATGTATACAGCATATACTATCTGTAGATCATGGTTCAAGTCCTGCCTTTGCCTTTTAAGGATGAAACCTAATAAACACTGCTCACAAGGCTAAAAAAGTTTAGCTTTGCTTATCTTGTTTGTGCAATGCTTACCATCATGCAAAACTGGACTAATGGCCCACACAAGAAGCAGACAAAACACCTGCGGACAGAATTCAAGCATTCTCAATTTCAAAAAGGATACAGTGTTGCATTTTTTGCTTTCTATCTTGCAACACCATTTAGCAATGATGTGTGGTGGTAAGCAACCTTCCCCAACACCTACAGGTCTAGAACACCTGCAGAGAGGAAGCAGACAGAAGAAAATTTCAAAATGGATACATTCTATCAAGTATGTTGGGCACAGCACCAACACAGCAATTAACACACAGAAGTTAATAATGAATAGGAAAATAGGCAGCTGTTATTTAACTATTCCTGTGGCAGCAGGTGTGAGTACGTATAAGGCTGAAATCCAGATGGTCCTGGGTTGTAATACATGAAATTCCAAACATTTTTGCTGTTGTTCCATGTATACATTAAATATCACATAAAAAATTAAACATAATTATAAATAACAATAAGTATGTATAGCAGTGAAGCTGATATTAATTATATGTTTCTGTAATTATAAGCATGCTATCTGGCCTTTGATGGTCTGCAGACTTCAATAAGTCTCATATATACATGAATGTATAAACCAGGACCTTGTCAGGTCACACATATACATGGTTAACCCCTCAATGTCATGTGTATTTATATGTAATTCACGAGTATGTCTGAGAAGCACTTCCTCTGTTGCAAGGATGAAAAATCACCTCTGTGGAAGAAAATGTTTTGTCTTGTATGCACAGGTTTGAATACCACATTGTAAAAATCAGTTTTATCAGTGTGTAAAGCTAAACCAAAAATGTGTCAGGTCAGGATATTCATGCCCTAGTATCTGTCTACAAAGTTAAATCACCTAACAGTTACAATAGCAAACAACCCTCAAACTAATGCCAAGTGTCAGGTTAACCTTCCAGTTTCCAAAACTGCTTTCCTCTCTGTTTGATACCATTGCTCTCCACTAAGCATTGTCCAAACGCAGTTGGCATTGTTACTTAGGTTTGTGCACTACCAGTAAATGCTATAACACACAATGGCATGAAATCATTATTAGCTATTGCTGTACTCCCTAGACAGGCATGCCTGGTGGTAGAAGGGAATGTGCCCAATTTAGGGAATAGAGGTGGGGTGTTAAGGAGTCCATAATCTTCACTGGACTCCTTGTAAAGCACCAGAGCTGAATGCTTTTCAAGAGTACTATACTGGCTCCCAGTACAAGTCTTATGCTTGGAATATTCTGGTCAAGGCTGGCTCCAGTGCGAATGGCATTCCACACATTGGAGAACAGTTTAAGCATCATTTTAATGATCTAAAAAAGTCACAAGAGGGATACACTCAACCAGTGGCTGGTTGAGTTCAGGACTTACATTCCACATTTGTGTAAGTATACTGATAAAGAGAATTTCAAGTAGATAGAAAGCTGTATGTAGGCAAGACTGGTATGCATAATGCTCTTCTCTTGTTCTCTTCTCTTTATCCCACAGCCAGTGAAGAGATTATGGTGAATAGAGAGACCCATGCTGAGCATCTAGATAGACTGAGGAAAGCAAGGGGAATGTATGCAGCACAATAGAAGTATTATTTTAGCTTTTAAATTTATTTCTTTTTTATTCAATTGTAGCAAAGTAAGCATGCATATCCTAACTGTAAAGGAAACATGTGTGCTTCAGTCTGTAGCACATGCCAACTGTAGGCAGATGTTGTGGGTTCAAATATCACAAATAACAAATATAAAATAGTTAAATCATTTAAAAATATATCATAAATTAATTTCTAAACAAGTTGCATAAATGCCCTGCTGTTAACTTAATTTGTATAATTGGACCAATCATATGTGCAATATATGCACATTGAAATGATTACTTTGGCCAATCCTTACTTATAGTTTATAGTTGGTAAGACATATAATAAAATGTACAAGTTCAGATAACGTACTTTATTATTGTGATAATGCATTGTATGTCACATATGATGGTACTAATTGTATCCCTTTTTTTCTCACTCGAACCCTTATCTCTATTTTTTCTATGTGTCATTAAAACATTTCCATGTCATCTACTTCTGACAAATTACAAATGCTTAACTGTACAGAAAGGTAGGTCAACCCCAATGGCTCAGACTACCCCTTCTCCACTGGCTCTATCACTGACTGCCAGCACATCCGGGACCCAACCTAGCAGTACTGGCTCTGCTGCCCCTCCACTACCTGCATCCTCAGAAAGCACTACCTTGGCAGCTGTTGCCATGGTACTCTCCAGGAGTACTTTCAAAGGTGGGGATATTATCACCCACCAGGAGATGCCAGGTTTGGTGTGTGGGGTCATGCACAGTACCACTGGTACACACCTAGACCTGATGGAGAGGTTGCTGTCCCTTATGGTCCATAGGAGAAGACATAAAGCACTCCAACAGCCAGTATAGTAAGGGGACAATGATGACAGTCCTGTAAGTGAGGACTAGATTCTCACTTTCCCCAGGTTTGATGGGCATGGGCATCTGTTATCCCATTCCTAACCTCAATCAAGGTGTCCTCCAACCTTTTATATCCCTCACCATCCCAGTGTCTTGTCTTGTTTGCCCTGTTTGTTTTCATTTGCTTCCTCACCTGCACTATATATCTGACCCAGAAACACCTATGCCCCTTACCTAACATTCTTCTCTTTCTGACTTAAGAAAAATGGGCACTTGTCCCACAAAAAATATCATTCCATACATAGCTCTCCACTTCAGACATGTGTCTTCTTAACACACTTGATTTGGTCCAATTAGCTATACAACACAACTGTGTTGTTGCCACCCCTCTTTGTTTAGGTGACAGTCCAAATTCAGGTAATATTCTGTACCATATTTCATGTTACTCTGTTGAAGAAGTAGATAGCTTTGGTTCTTTCCTACCACTCTCCTGCACATTTCTATATTGCTCTACCTTTGTTCTTCCCCTTGCTTGCCCCCATTTCATCACTTTCTTATCTACATCATTTTGACACCTTTAATCTAGTCAAAAAATAAAATCTCGCACAACACACATAAGTAAAAAAACAGTAATGGAGCCCTTCACTTTTTGTCCTCTGTGTTTACATGGAGTTTGACATCATACACCAATGCCAAGTGACTGTGTATGGCTCCTCAGTGATGCGGTTACTTTCATGCAATGCCAGTTAAACAGGCTGCACTAAGGTAACACACAGTGCATGTAGAGTAATGAATTATTTCAATGCACTATAAATACATATATAAAGCTATGGCATACACCTGGATTCAAACCGTATATCATCTGGGCTCCAAAGGAAACGTATCAATGCATTTACACCTGCTGCCACAGAGTCAGTTAAGCAGTAGGTGTGTTTCATGCACTCATTACTCTGTAGTCTCATAATCTTATCAATAATGCTAGTGATTGCTCAGTGCTTAACTACACACAAACAAGGAGAGCAGTAAAATGTGCATTTCACATGTGAAAACACTTTGCCATCAATCACACAAACCAGCTGCTCAATAGTGCCCTTAGGAAAGTTTACATCAGCATGTATTACTTATGTCTATTGTCCATGTAGTCTTCACACCATCAAGTCATCAATCTGGTAACATGCAGAACTTTAATATCTTGACAGTTGTACATGGCTAGTCATCCATTTCAGACAGGCCTCCCAACATCTCCTCCCAAACATCCAATACTGATGTCATCCACAATGAATTGCCCTGCAGCTTTATAAAAGTCAGACTTGTGCTGTGGCACTTGCATTAAGTACCCAGTTCTCTAATTTGTGTACTTGGTTAGGTAGGGGTCCTAATCAAACTGCAGCCAACTGGTATGTGTGTGTGTGTGTGTGCATGTGGGCGTGTGTGTGTGTGCTTGTGTGCGCGCGTGTGTGTGTGTGTGTGTGTGTGTGTGTGTGTGTGTGTGTGTGTGTGTGTGTTTGCGTGTGTGCATGTGTGTGTGTGTGTGTGTGTGTGTGTGTGTGTGTGTGTGTGTGTGTGTGTGTGTGTGTGTGTGTGTATGTCTGCCTAGTCAGAAGAGCATAATTCCTGCAGTCATCACTACAATTCCATGGAATACCAATATTTTGATAGTATGACATGCCTACACATCCATTTCATTCAGACCTCCCAATATCTTCTATGAAACATCCAATTATGTAATTCACTATAAATTGTCCTACAGTCTTATAAAAGTCAACTTGTGAAGTGGCACTCACATTAAGTACTAAGCTCTCTAATTTGTGTGCTTAGGTAGTGATTCTAATCTCACTACAGTCAATTGGTGGGTCAGTGTATCTGTCTAGAGAGAAGAGTATCATTCCTGCAGTCAGCACTACAATCCCATGGAGTACTGATATTTTGACAGTTGGACATGCCTACACATCCACTTCATGCAGGCCTCCCAACATCTTCTATCAAACATCCAATGATGATGTCATCCACCAAAAATTGGCCTGCAGCCTTGTAAAACTCAGACATGTGCCTTGGTGCTCACATTAGGTACTGAGTTCCCTAATCTGTGTGGTTAGTTACGTAGGGAGTCTAATCTTACTGCAGTCAAATGTGTGTCTGTCTAGGCAGAAGAGCATAATTCTTGCAGTCATCAGCACAGTCCCATACAGTACCAATATTTTGACAGTTAGCCATGCCTACACATCTATTTCATGCAGGCCTACCAACATCTTGTATCAATCATCCAATGATGATGTCATCCACTATAAATTTTACTGCAGCCTTGCAAAAGTCAAGACTTGTGCTGCTGTGGCACTTGCATTAAGTACTAAGTTTTCTAATCTGTGTACTTAGGTAAGGGTCCTAATCCCACTGCAGTCACCTGATGTGTGTGTGTGTGTGTGTGTGTGTGTGTGTGTGTGTGTGTGTGTGTGTGTGTGTGTGTGTGTGTGTGTGTGTGTGCACTTGCTTGACATTAGAGCATTTTACACCAACATGTGGGATACTGCTATTGCCATCTTCTCTCACTAGACACTGGTGATGTCATTACTTATAAAGTGCTGTATGACACTCTTCAAGTTAGATTTGCACTGTGGTGCTTGCATTAAATACAGAGGTTTCCAGTCAGTGTACTTAGATAGGTAGGAGTTCTGTTCTCACTGCAGTCAACATGTGTGTGTGAGTTTGTGCTCTTGCTTGACATTAGTGACAGCATTTCAAATCAGCATGTGGGATACTGCTATTATCTTCTTCTCATCAGACTCTGCTGATGTCATCAACTATAAAGTATTCTCCCACACTACAAAAGCTAGAATTATGCTTTGACACTTGTGTTAAGTATTGTGCTCTGTAAATAGGTAGTTTTAGAATGATATGTGAATCCACATCTATGCCCAATGCTCCCCCAAACATCATGTTGTAGTATACAATGATTATGTCATGCTGTGCATCATGCACTTAGACAACATTCAAAACAAATCTGTACTGTGGCAGTATCATTAACTACTGTGTTTGCAATCTACTTTAACTAGACATATAGGTTATGTGACCTGACAGCAAGCTACATGCATCTTTATACATACAATTATCACTTATGAGACAATTTTACACAGGGATGAAACTTCACATCAATGCCTTACAGTGCACACAACATGCTCTTCTCAGCATAAAATGATGCTATCATACTCCATAAACTGCAAAGTGACAGTGTTACAGTCAGACGTATGTGGTGCTGTTACTGTGATATTGCATGGCATTCATATTGTATGCCTATACAGGTGTGCATATTGTATGCCTACACATGCACACCTGTGTAGGCATACAATATGAATGCCTACACATGCACACCTGTGTAGGCATTTATACTGTATGCCTACACAGGTGTGCATGTACATATCAGGCCCAGTGTACTGCTGCGTGTTTGGTTGCTGGTACATTATGGTCATTGTGTGATCTTTGGAATAGGTCTTAATTTCACTACCACCTGGGTACCATTTATGGAGTCCCACACATCCTCTTTTGTCCTCTGACCACATGACATCCTTCTTGTAGAGGAATAAAGGATGTACTCATGTCAAAAATACATATGCACATCATGAAGTAGAGTCCTTCCATAAGCCTATGCAAGCCATCCCCAGACCACTCCATGTGCAATTGCTAATTCTGTCATAGTGTGATGCACATGTCCCATGTGGACAGTGTCAAAATATAATGCATGCCAACAAATATACACATATACACAATAGTCTTACTATCTTCAATAATATACATATAGGCATTTTTACTTTCATTTTATAACAATGGTTAGAATTTCCTGTGATGTTTAGCCATCAGACTAATAGTGTCATATGATCCTATGATCACTTGACATGTCAATGTTGCTGTCATTGACATATGCTATATTTAGGTGTGGATGTACACTATGGCTACAAGATGGTATTGCAATCTGTGATGTGAGCTAATGCATTGATGGCCATTGCTGCCATTATATTACATGCTCCTTCTATAACAGCAGCAGTAATATGCCCCCTGAGAACTGTTGACATAGGTTCATAGGTTCATAGGAGGTTATTAGGCTAGCCATCCCTCAACCCTTACAAGCCTAGCCATGTTCATCCCAAGTAACCCCTACTGTCCTTATTAGGTGGGTGTAATTCACAGTGAATCTTTTTTTTTTTTTCAATTCCTTTATATTAGGGTTATATCAAAACCAAATGAAGACAAGAAAATGATATAACAGAGAATAAAACAATAACATACAATATACAGACCTACAAACATAAAACCTATATACATTAATAACCTATATACAGTTCTCATCTATATCAAGCTATGCAGCATACAGAAATATGAGTTACAATCATGTCAGAATGAGTTCAAATATCATTTTCCAAGTGTCCTTCTGAGTCCTTTTTTTCTCATGGAATACCATAAATATTTATGAGCCAGAAGTTGTTTACTAGCTGTTTGCTTGAATCCATCCCATGTTATTTTGGACCTGTCTTTCCAATTTAATGTGATGTAGTATTTTATTAGCATAAATGTTGTAACTAGAATGTGCGTGTGATTTTTCTTCATTCCTATAGGAGGTACGTGTAAGAGGGCAAATTTCCAGGATAAGGTTGATTTTTCATAGCCCATTTTCTCTAATTTGACTCTTAAGGCACGCCAAAGTTTGTATGTACATTTACAACTCCAAAATATATGAATAATATGAGCTTCTTTGAAGGGGCAGAATTGGCAAAAAGGTGGAAGTTCTTTGTACATTTTATTTAATATTGTGGGCGTAAAATATGCGTTGTTTAGGATCATAAGTTGAGTATATCTGAGCTTCTGAAGGAGAATGTCTTTGGAAAATTTCTGAATTGCCTGTGCAATTATATTGGAAGTTATTGTAGGGTCTTGTTTTGTCCAGTAATTGGAGTGGATAGCTTCTTTCGTGTGTCTAAGTGAGATAATGAATTTATAGGTATTTGAGATATATTTTTTTTTCCGTGTCATCATATCCCAAAGTGTTCTACATGTATCTATATGTTGATCTGGGATGTCAGTATCCTTCCAAAATCTGTAACATACTTCTTTCAGTTGTCTTATCATAATTGTATATTTAAACAGGAGATTAAGTTTGTTTCTAATATTAGTTATAGATTCCTGCCTAAGTAGATAAATGTCTAAAACTGTCTTTTATTTCAGTAGTGGGTATGAATTCAGGTCAATCATCTTTTCATTTAGTTGAATATTGGGGTTAAGGTGTAATGGTTGGAAAGTATAAAAAGCAGTTAATAGATTTAGTGATTGGAAGAGATTTTGTGTTATTTTAATTTGTTCCCATATGTCGTTTTGTATTTTGTATCTTCTTCTGGATATTCCCTTTAGAAATGGGAGGGCCTTGGGATTAAATTGTAATGTTTTAACATAGTTATGATATAATTTCAACCAGGTTGGGCACCATATATTGATTTGTTCCCTGTAATTTGCAATATTAATTAGTCTACTACCTTTGGTAATTTCGTAATACAGTTTAAAGTCAGGCAAGCCCACCCCACCTTTGTCCTTTGGATATATAAGTTTTTGATAACTTATCCTGCTGGGTCTTGGATGCCAGACGAATTTTGAGAGGGTTGATTGGATGTTATTGAAGACTTTATTGTGGATCAGTGTATTGGTTGCGTTAAATATAAAAAGTATCCTGGGGAGGATATTCATTTTAATGATGGCTACTCTAGAGAGAAGGGGGAGTTTCAATTGTGTCCATCTTGCCAAGTCTTTTGTATGGTGTTCCATGTTTTAATCACATTGTCCTGATAGTAATTATGTGCATCGGTATAGAATGTTATTCCTAGGTATTGTATGTGGTCACTGACTTTAATATTAGGTATAGTACCTGCAGTTGAGAATTGAGCATAGTTATTAATCGGGAATATTGTTGTCTTATCCAAGTTTACTTTATAGTTCGCGAACTTTGAAAATATTTCGATTGAATTATTGATTTTGTAAAGACCCATGTTGGGAAGAGAATAATATATATTTAAGTCGTCTGCGTACGCTGATAGAGAAATTTCAGTGTTAAAAAGGAGGGGTATATTATGAAATGTTCTTTGTTTTATTAGTAAGAATAAGGGCTCAATATATAGGTTGAATAGGAAAGGTGATAGGGGGCAGCCTTGTCTAATCCCATTGTTAATATGTAATTCACAGAGTGAATCTATGGTCAACACTGACTACCCCTGTACATGAGGGATGCGGGTGCCACCTCAGGGGTGAATTTTCAGTCTCCCTTCCATTTGTCTAGGTTGCTCTTGAATAGGAGCAGAGAGGAGTTCTGCTTCACATGATTAGGAAGTTTATTCCAGAGGAGTGGCAGTCTCTAGGAGATATATCTGTCTCTCAAGCATGTTCTGTTAATGTCACAGGCTAGGTTAAGATTGCTATCTACCTATATTCCCAGGTCTCACATCACTAGGTTAGAGCTTAGAGGGAGAGTTGTCAATACTGTAATTAGCAGGGAGTTCCAGTTTGCCAAAGTAAATAATAATGACACTTTTTGCATTTAGTTGTAGACCATGGCTTTGACACCAATCATGTCTGTGTTAACTCCTCATGTAATATGTTAACATCATTGGTGGACTCAATGATTGCACCCAATTTGCAAACATCATCAAACGTGTTAAGCCAAAGGCTGTCTACTATTGCCTAGACTTCTGAAAAATAAATTCCAAACAGTAAAGTCTCCAGCACAGATCCTTGTGCTATGCCTGTGGTGATGGCTCTACTGGTAGAGGTTCAATCACCTTGTGTTCTGTGTGTGAGCCATGTGGTTATGCATCTAGTGATGTAAGGGTTAATTCCCAGCTGGGAGAGTTTCTCTATGGTACCTGAATGGGGGATTGTGTCAAAAGCCTTGGCCAGTTCAAGATGGGTGGTATGCACTGTCTTATCTTCATCCAGGTCTTTCTTGACTTTCTTGAAGAAGTCTACTAGGTTTAATAAGCATGGTCTTCTCTTATCAAAGCCAAACTGGTTTGGGTCTAGAGTTTGAAGGGCACCTATGTCCTTGTTGATAATGTCCATGATGATTCCTTTCATGATCTTGCAGATGAGACTGGATAGACTTATGGGTCTATAGTTCCCAGCATTGGTTGATGGCCCCCTTTGTGCAAGAGGATTACTGTTGCTGTTTTCCACTCTGCTTGAACAAAGGAAATTCTCTGGCTATGGTTAAAGAGGATGCTAAGTGGGTCTGCTAAGCCATGTTTTAGATTGCTTAGTAAGTAACCTGGGATGATATCTGGTACCGCTGTAGCTGTGTTTATAGCCTTGGACAGCACAGATATGACCTGATCTCTAGAGATACTTGACAGAAGACTGTTGTCAGGTATGCTTTGGGGTGTGGCCTGTGGGTCCAGGGAGGTGAATTTTAAACCAAATCTGTCAGTGAGCATGTTGGAAATTTCCTCCAGTGCAGCTTCACCTTTAGACTCCTAGCATTAAGCACCAGAACCTTGTGTTTGCTTCCAGTGGATTTTTTTTTTTTTTTTTACATCAGAACTTTTGTTGCTTTGGCATTGCCTGAAAAAGGCACTATTAGGGAGGCAAGCACTTTTCCCATTATCCGACAGCCTAGAGGACACAGGTGTATACCATCTCTGGCAAAGCAGTGTGGCCTGTCAAACATCTCATTCCAAGCTGAGAAATACTGGATCCCCCTGGAATGACACCAGAAGCTAAACCAATTTTTGATGTTGATCATTTCTTGTTTATACTCTGGCATCATCCTGTGTGACAGTACATTCTACATATACATTCACTGTGCAGTCCATACAGTATCATGTCAATATGTGATTAGTGCGCATGCTACAACTGTCTTCATTGACATGCCCTCATCTGCTGTACATTGCCATGTTTCACCTGTCCTCTTTGCCAGTGTTCATTTCTACAATTCACCTGTGTGTCCCTATTCCATACACACACTTCCCCTGACTGTTTATTTATAATGCAGTCTCTGTACCCTTACTGATCATTTACACAACCTTTAGTTCAGTGTGCCTGAAACATGTTTCCACATTACTCTCCACTGTATACACTGTCATGTAATGTGTTGGAACTATATACATTGCTGTATTGATAACCCTTGTAATCACTGTGGCATTTTGTGCAAGCTTGCAAACCGTGTTTGCCCAGGTGGTAAACAGGTTTACAAGTCTGCTCCTGCCCATGTTGTTTTACATGGTTTCCTGGCTGGCAATGCTATTGCTAGCCATGAAACAATGTTTGTTTACATTTAAACATGGGGAGCAGCATGCATATGCAATTGGCATTGCTGCTCACTGCGCAAACATGTAAATCCATGTAGGTTTCATGCAAAGCCTACACAAAGTTAATTGAATCCCCAGAAATATGTTTTTCTAGAGTATGATATATTAAATAATGTTTGGAATAAGTAATGATATATAGGAAGAAAATATGTTCAAAAACTGTATGGAAATTATTTTAGACCAAGGAAAAGTGGTTGGAGTTGTTTGGAAACTTGTGTTAGCAATATGTAATGAAGTGTTGTATAATACAAAATGTGATGAATATAAAAGTAAGAGGATAATTTGATTATGATTATGGATAATAGGGAGGATATAAAATGATGACAATATATTTATGAAAGTACTTAATTTAATTTAATTTAATTATTTCTGTCAGTATGAAAATAATTGTTTCTGTTTCTAAATTATGTTTTGCCTGTAAATAAGCTGATATTTTGTATAAAATCAGGTCCACTTTTAGTTTTCCCTAAGTCCCTTGCTTTATTTTATATTCACCTAAGTAGCTACTTGCTCAGGCAGATGCAGCCCCATTTTGAGATCTCATTCAAATGATGCCACACCCATGACTGCAGGACCCCCCACCCCCACCTTTATACTGCCCTGCAATGTAATGATTGAACAATTAATACAAGAACCTGGTATAGGAAAAGAACACATTGTCTTCTGAACACCCAGTGTCAAAGCCAAGTATGCAATCTATTGAGCAATGTACACTAGCAAAGAAGTACTACCTTTTGAGCAAGTGATACTAACACAGTATAATAATAGTTTGGGTGAATGATTATTGTTAGTTTTGTTCACTTCTAGTCTTTATAATCTTAATGTTGTCTGTATTTTGTGTTTAGTCTAGATTTAGGTGAAGTCTGTTGATCAATAGAGATAAATTACTTAATTAAATTTTATTAAATCCTTTTTCCTAGTTATAAGGAATGAGACATATGCATTTAGTTTCCTAATATCTTTACCATTGTCATTTGTTATTATTTACTTGCAGGTGCTCTCACAGAGATCACCTGAACCAAGTACCAATAGGATATTAATCTGCCTCCATCACACATCTATCTGTCATAATACCCTGTGTGGTTATTAGAAACTAAACCGACCGGTCTAACATGATCTAAATCTAAGATTTCAGTTAGTGGAAACAATAATGTTTTTTTGCTGTGATGGAATGTGGAACCTACTGCACTCATATGACAGCCTCAGTCATTCCTAGTAATTATTCTTCATATAAGTTTGCCAAGTGAAATCTACCCCTCCTTCTAAGACAGAATGTTCCATGTAGTGATGTGTACTATATGCAAACTGCTAAATATGTCTGCATAACACGTCAGCATTGCCCATATCTATCAGTCAGTAACACTAGCTGAAATATAAAACTCTTTTACAGATTATAGCTTTCTTTGTCCATGCCCTTGTAAGAGAGTAGAGTCCATTTCAAATGCTCCTGTTTTACAGGAAAATCCTTGATTTTGGCACAGAATTTTTACCTGCCCCTCTTAAAGGTGGTAATTGTTTTAGCAAAAAGGTGGTGGACTGTAGTGAGCAATTAAGGTAAACCATAAAAGTTAGATATTTCTTTTACTTCTAAAAATGCATGATAATTCAACTCCTCATATTCAGTTACCTTTTAAAGTCAGTAGTATTAATATTTAAAGTCAGTAGTATTAATGTTAAAAAAGGGCCCCTGATATGAGAAATTTGTCCCAGATTATGTTTTGCTTTAACTTTCGTTCTGCAAATGAGAAGTGGAGAGCTTTGGATGGGAAGCAGTCTACTTAAATACTCAATCCTTCCTTCTTTCATAGACTGACCCACCCCATAAACATGCCTCAGATCCAGGTCCCAGATCATGCAAAGGGAAATCCATCCACTGCATCCATGTGTCAGAGTCTTCATTAATTATACACCTTGCAATATAGGTAACAAAATAACCAGATCTATGCTACAGTCCTCCAGTTGTGAATATCAATGGATCGCCAAAGACAACTGTTTATTAGTTAAATCAAATTCAAGCACCACTTTGATCAACAAAACACTTTCTAAGAACACTGCTGTTTACTGTCATACCTTTTATCCATAGTCTATGTTCTTCTCATTCAAACCCTCTTGTCTTGTTGACCCATTCTAACTGACAAGTATTTTACATTTTTTTTTGCTTTCTGTGACCAGGTCATGGTCAGTTGTTGAAGTTCAACATTCTGGGCATCCCTCAGGTATCTGGTAGCAAACAGTGGGGCTCCCACATGAATAAACATGATGCTCTGGCAATATTCCATCAATACCCAACTTTATGAGTGATATTTATAATACTCTATAAAAGTTTTAATTTTTAAGCCTGCTCTTCTGTGTTACTTTCAATATATTTTTTCCTGTAAATTTCTTGCATGTGTAAGTACACACACACACACACACACACACACACACACACACACACACACACACAAACCATGCTACATACAAGGCATTAAAATATTTTATGTTAAAGCTTACACAATGTCAATATGACTGTATTGATATTTAGCCTCTGTCTAGTACAGGTAAAGAGTTATTAATTGTTGTACATATAATATTTATATTGTCATAAATGTCACAGTTTTTTCTAAATACCTCGACAACCAAGCAGTACAGACAGAGCTGCTCAGTCTCATGGAAAAGTGATTAACTGGATGAACAAAATGCTGATATAGTATGTATATAACTCAAGAGGTGCTGAGATATTTTAAGCAGTGTACAAAATATTACAAGCTTAATCATTACTGTCTTTACTGTAACTTATAAAATCCAGATTATGATCTAACACCTAAAGAATACTAGCACTATAAAAACAGTTTGAGCTGAAGAGTTTGAAAATTACACTTGGAAGTTACAATTCAAACTTCCAGAGTTCCAGTGGAGGGAATAGGTTAATATTTTTTGCCGGTAGCTGGCCTAAGGAGCCTAATGAGAGATATGTGCCACACAGTTTATTAACTTTTTGCTATGGGTCAGTTGATTAAGATATGAAAAAGTTTGGTGACCATTCAATTATAATTACAAAGATTCATTTAAACATGTGTGAAATTATAAGTATAAATATCAATCTGACATTTTAATAGAACAAAATAAGAGATAGTGTTGGAACCTAATTTACTAATAGCTGTATTTACAAAATAAAATTCTGTTTCTATTAGTTCTATTAATACATGTCACAATCTGAGTCTGCCTAGTGGGCAAGTTCCTGCTTTTTAATCAATTAGGCTATGTTATTAAAAGCAATAAATTGCATTAAAACTAATTCTGTAGTTGGAAGAGATGATTAAAATTGATTTTTTAAATCAAATATAGAGAATTTACACTTCCTAGTTTGCAGTACTTGTTTCAAAAATTCTTAATTTAGGGATTTGTTCTACCATCTTGGAAAGAATCTATTGTTGTGCCAAAACATAAGAGGGTTTATTTTATATCAGTCGATAATTTTAGAGCAATTAGTCTTACCTGTATTTTAGGAAAAAGCTTTGAATATATTTTATGTGATTACATTGAAGAAATTGGCCTTTTTGGGCTAGAGATTAACCATCGTGGCTTTATGGAAGGTAGATCTTGTCTAAACAATTTAATATGCTTTTATAAAATGGTCTGGGAAGCCTTGGATCAAGAATTATCAGTGGATGTGTTATATTGGGACCTTGTAAAAGCATTTGATTTTGCTCATCACGATGCTATACTGGCTATATTGAAAAGGGCTAATTTAGATTTTTTACATTATCAAATGGGTAAGGGAATGCTGAACAACAGAAACTGTAGGATTATAATAAAGGGGAACTTTTCTGATACTAAAATTTGAAAGTGGGAGTGCCTCTGGGTCCATTTTGGGACTTTATTTGTTCTCTGTTTTTATGCCTGATTTTCCATCTAGTGATAGGATTTGGGTTACTAAATTCATTGAGGACCCTAAAGTAGGTGCTATAGTGACATCTGTGAAAGATCAGTTCAGTTTATATGGTTTTCTGGGCAGTTTACAGCACTGGTCTCAATCAAGTTGCATTGATTTTAATACTAATAAAACAAAAAATGTCATTTGGGCTCTAACACTTTTAAGTACTCTTATGCTTTGAATGGTATTTCTTGAAAAGTGTTAGAACTATACCAGATTTAGGGATGTTTAATTAATGCGACCTTACCTTTCAAAATAATTTAAGAGCAATTAATAGGAGATGTTATTCAGTAATAAAAGGTATTCTCTGTACAATTGTAAGTAGGGGGATGCCTTTCTTAAATCCTGTCTATAAGACAATGGTGAGGCCTCATATTGAATATGGTACAGCATTTTGTTCTTACAATAGGGCTCAAGTTAGACAGAAAGTATCCAGTCCAGAAGTGTTGTATGAGGCAGATACTACAACAAAAAGATCTAGACTATTTGATTAGATTATTAAGACTTTCTTTTCTGTTAATTATGGGATAATAAGGTGAGATATAATCCTGGTGTACATAATGATAGACTAGCTGTGAACGTAGGGATTGAAATAAAAATACAGAAGAGTGACACAAGAAACAGCAATGGGCTTGTAAGGATTCCAAGTTTTAATAATAAATTACTCAGAAAAATGAAAACCCCCAACAGATGAATAAAATACCAGAAATAAATGCCACCTCCAATCTGTAAACCAACTCCACAGTTTATTGTTAGCGCTTTCGTTCGCTCACAATGAAGGAACTTTTCAGACATCAGAATACATTACTTAACAATTTAAATACCATAATTAATTATGGTATTTAAATACCATAATTAATTATGACATCATAACCACTCCCAAGAATTTAAATAGATATATACAGTGCATAATATATATATATATATATATATATATATATATATATATATATATATATATATATATATACACATTAAAATACACATACTAAAAATTCTCTAAACTAAAAGACATTTGTATAATCATATAAATATCTTCCCCTCATCATTACAACTATTTATCTGTTTAAAGCTTTTAGTTTTAAAACACATTTTAAGGAACAAGCATCATTTAGGCCAGGGAAGGCAAAAGCAATAGTCATCAATTGCCAAGATCTCTCCCTCTCCTCATGTCTTAATGACCATGGTCCCCCTCAAGGCTAACTTCCACTTTTTCATCAATGTCCAGTATTTTATATTGGAAAGACGGAGAGGCATTTTAAACAAGCATCAGTATGCTATTAGTAAACAGGACAAAATCAATGCTTTGGCAAGACATATATTGGGACAAACTGATCATTATTTCTGCTATATTATTGTTAAAAAAGTGGAAGTTAGCCCTGGGGGGGGGGGGGTCATTAAGACTTGAGGAAAGGGAGCTATCTTGGCAATTGAAGACTAATTGTTTTGCCTTCCCTGGCCTAAATGATGCTTGTTCCTTAAAATGTGTTTTAAAACAAAAATCTTTAACCAGATAAATAGTTGTAATGATGAGGAGAAGATATTTATATGACTATACAAATGTCTTTTAGTTTAGAGAATTTTTAGTATGTGTATTTTAATGTGTATATATATATATATATATATATAAATATATATATATATAAATATATATATATATATATATATATATATATATATATATATATATATATATATATATATATATATAATATATATATTCTTTTTTTTATGCACTGTATATATCTATTTAAATGTTTTTCAGGGGTTTGAAATTGTTCTTGTGAGTGGTTATGATGTCATAATTATGGTATTTAAATTAAGTAATGTATTCTGATGTCTGAAGAAGTTTCTTCATTGTGAGCGAACGAAAGCACTAACGATAAACTGTGGAGTTGTTTTACAGATAGGAAGTAGCTTTTATTTCTGGTATTTTATTCATTTAATAATAAATTTAAAAAATGATATTTTCCTTGTCTAGCCAGTTTTATATTAGAATGTGTTACCACTTAGAATAAGGAATGTCAGCAGTTTAATGATTTTTAACAATTGCGTGACTAGGTAGGTAACTAGGTTTATGATTCTACTCTTATAGTGGCAAGCTTTTTGAAGGCCTAAAATAGACTATTAAACTTGACTTAACTAATATTTGAACATTTGAAACACTGTAAATAAAGATTACCTTCTTTTCAGAAAAAATAACAGGCATAAATCTAATAAATAATGGATAAAAACCACAAGACCTTGAAGCTTAATAAATTATCTTTACTTAAATAATACAAAAAATACAGTGCAAATACTGTTGGTACAATCAGTGAAATAAAGACAATAAAAATATACAAGATCCATACAAAAAAGCACCTATGCTCCCTGGCTATAACTTACTATAGAAACACTGCCCCTAACAGTCATAAGTTGGACAAATTAATAACTAGTATTCACAGATGGCTCCACCACAAACAAGACAGCATCAACTATTTCCAGTCTAGCATAGCCTATAGCTATATTCCATCCTCCCAGCCATCATGTTCATCACAAGACATCATTCTGCACTGAATGAAAACAAGTGGTTATGTTTCTTTTTTTACTTACCATGGCAACATTTATTTAGGAACAAAATGTTGACTGCAAATACATATTGAAGTCTGTATTTTTCCTTTAGCTTCCATTGGCTCCACTCCATTGTCTTTGCGATATGTAAGTCTTTAAGTTCATCAGAAATTACAGCAATTATATCTAAATATAAGGGTAGTTCTTGGTCTTTCATTTTCTACTTTGTTAAATTTAGAAGAAAATACAGCAAGTCTGGTGATCAAACAAAGCTCAAAAGACATTCCCTTTTCTTTTATGTTCAAAAAGACAAAAGTCACATATTCTTAAGCAATGATAGCAGCACACAACCTGTGGGCAAACAAAGCAGAAGAGAAAAAGAAATAATACATTATATTTTTAACTTATTTACCTTAACCTGACATTGCCCTGGCAACACAAGTCTCCTCCTTTAATAACTTCACGCAAGTCTTCTGGAGGCAACCGTCAGGGAACAAAGCCAGAGCCTTTTGGTGTTTTGGTACCCCGGACCTCTTTCTACATATCCTGTCTATATTACTATTTGCATAACTACTACATCTGTGTTGAATAGTCATGTTATAGGACTACAAGTCTAAACTCCATCTAAGAAGCTTTCCATTCTGCCCACTTGTTCTGTGCAGCCACATTAAATGGTTATAGTCTGTAACCACAGTGAAATTTTGGCTATACAGGTAGGGCTATAACTTTTGCCAAAAGCCCAGACTATATCCAGACTCTTTTTCTATGGCTGCATAAGATGCTTCTCTGGGTTGAAGCCTGTGTTGCAAATATACAAGACAATGCTTTTTCCCCTCTGAGTATTCCTGACAACTCCCAGCCTATGCTAGAAACTTTGACCTGTGCAATGAATTCTTTACTATAATTAGGACTGGGTAGAACAGTTGGTCAACTAAATGTTTCCTTAAGCATTTGAAATGCCTGATCACAGACAACATTATCAGGTTTGTTTTCCTGGTATGATCTGCAAGAGTAATAGCTATAGTACTGTACTGGGGAACATATTTTTCATAATATACTCTGATGTCTCTAAGAATGCCTTAGCCTGTTTGTTGTTAGCAGGTGTGGGCCATGAATATGTAACCTCTGCTACAGCAGGTGCAGACCTAATGTCGATATCATCTACTATGTGATCCTTATAAGATACCTCTGCCATACCCACCTGGCATTTTAGCCTTGGTAGCCCTACCCTTTGCCATCTGTCCAACACTTCTCTGACATGCTGCACATGTTTTCCCCAGGGCAAGAATGTCCTATTAACTTTCTGGAGACTGGTATATTACATTCTAGTAGGAGCAGAAGTTTATGCCCTTGTTTTCTGGATGACATTGCCATCTACATCTGCTTTAAGTTTATGCATTCAGTCAATTGACTTAAGATCCATGCATTTCATTTCAAGTGCCAGTCTCGGTAACTGAAGTTTTTAAAGTCCTCTTGCCAAGGAACTGACTGCCTTTTGTCTATGTCCTACACTGTCTGTGCATGCTGAATTGTGTATAGAGCTGCTGCCATCTTCTCTCCAGGCATATTAGCCTGCTGGATTCCTCTTGCTTTATATTCAGAGATTATAATGGTTACATCTAAAAAGGACAGTTCCCAGTCTTTTTTTAATTGCATTCATAAGAGGAGACAGCAACGCACATCAAAAGACATTACCAATTCTTTTATATTAAAAAATACAAAAGTCACACATCCCTAAGTCATGAGAATGCCACACCAATTGCAAATGAAGAAGGGGGAAGAGAAAGAGAAAAAAATATATTACATTTTAATTCAGTTACATTAGCCTTGCATTTCCCCAGCATCAGAAATACATTATTTTGTTTTCATAATTTTAATTGTAAATTGGTTTCTGTTATTAGTTTTATTTGTGTTTGTATTTCAAGTCCTGTATTTTGTATTTATCTTTTGCAATCATTTTGCTTACATGTCTTTGTAAACTGCTTTGATTAAATATAATATAATAAATATTGATTATTATTATTATTATTATTATTATTAATTAAAATCACTAGTAGTGTGGACCTGTATTTTCTCCTACCACTGCTGACAAAGAACACTTTGTTCTGGTTGTATTTAATAAAATGGGTCTATTTTTTTTTTTTTTTTAATTTTTATTCCATAGTTGTTCTTATATTTTCAATATCACTTATCAAAATACATTTAAATAAATGATTGAATTGTCGCTGAGTGTCAAAACTTATTTTCAAAATACTTAATTGAAAGCAAATTAACAAATGCAGCTCTTCATAAAACAGCATCCCATAAGCACTTGCAGACGAACAATTGCACGTAAAATATTCCTTTGACAGTTAAGATACTTGTCCTAATTTAAAAAAATGCATTTTTCAGGTTTGCTGTTGTGCCATATTTTCTTCTCTGATTGAAGTGGGACAGTGTGTTATATTTACAAGATGAAGGTATAAAAGAAAAGTAACTATAAAGCCACTAAAGGGTAACATTTTACTTTTTATATTCTTAAAACTTTAGGAAAGCTCAAAGGAGCCAAGGTATTGGCAGCAAATAACTAAAGATGGAAAGTTAATAGAGTAGCATGAGGTCAAGTAGAAGCTTGGACTACAAATTAGAGACTGCTTTCCCTAGCAGGGATACATACAAGAGAATAGGCAAAAAAGGGATGGGGAATGGTAAGTGAAGGACCAGGTCTGGTAGGGTTTTCCTTCAAGCCTAGAACAGAAGCAGCTCTTAAAAAGGGGACAATTAGTAAGGAATATAAAATATTGCATAATAGCTATAATAATCAAGAAGAGGATGTTATAAAAGATTGAGAACTGAAACTGGGAAGATAATTTACAAAGGAACAATGGAAGGATATCTATATGGCTTCCAAATATGCAAAAGTTCAGAAGGATTAGGAGTTTTGCTTGGAAGTGTTTCCACTGGTATTTTATACCCCAAGCTGACTTCAAAGACTTGTTCTGCAGATAGACAACAAATGCTGGAGGTGTGATAGAAAATATAGAGGTAGCATGTTTTTGGGAGTGTAACAAGCTTACAAATTAAAAAAAAAACATCCCTACAGAATACTCTGTTGGAAATGTTGGGAGAACAATGGTTGTAACAAAGGTAATTATTGTTTTGGAAAGATCTGAATATTCCATACATAGTAAGGTCTTACTAAGTTTACTGCTATTGGCTGCCAAAAAACTTACTAGGAAATGGAAATCAAAACCTCAATCAACTGTAACTAAAGACCTGGATATTGTAAACAGGATAAAAGAACTGGAGGTATGATCTTTAGAAATGGCAGGGTGCAAATTACATAGAAAATAAATGGAATTTGTGAGAACTATATATGCAGAATGTTCAAGAGGAGGCGTGAGGTTTAAGGAAGATAGGAATTGAACTATTTATGTAATGTTGGAGTAAATAATTGTTTCTATTAATGTATTTGTTCTTCAATCTTAAATAATAATTTAATGAAGATGTTAAAAAATAACACAAAAGCTTGTGGTATGGCATAATGTCAGTGAGAATGCAATCCTTGCACAGAATTATAATAATTTTCATTTTGAAAGCAGCATTGCAGTAAGGCACACAATTTGATTTCTAGAAAAAAAAATATGTTTGCTTATTTAAAAATCAACAGTGGTGTTCCCCCGTCTGTATTTGTTATATCAGTCATGCTGGAAAGTTAATGTGAATGGATGTACTTGAATATAATCCTTCAAATGTAAGATCTTTAAAAATATATGTTGTAAAGCATTGTATTTATTCATGTTGACATCCCAAGTTTACTTACATTTTTCTTCTGTTACTCTGGTATACATTATGTTACAATACAAGGTCTAAACAATATATTATACACGTACCAAATCAAAACCCTGTCACTATACTAGGTATCTTACAGACTGTTAAGAGGTGACCTGTGTCTGGCATACAATGCATCCTCTGACCCAATACTGATGGATTTACTGAACATCAGCAAGTTAAATGACATCAGAAATAATCAGTCTAGATATCTAAACCTCTTCTCCAACATCAATAAAATATTTTGGAGGGACAGGTATATCTCACAAAGAATACTGCGTTTTTGGAACAGACTCCACATCCATGTATAACAAAGCCATTCCCTGTCCATATTCAAGTGTAACTTAGATTTATGCATTGGAAACAGAAAATATACCCTGGGACTCCACCCTGTACTGCTAATAGACAAGAGCAGCATCTAAAAGCTTTATCCCATGCATGGGTCCCCTCAAATTATCTATGGTATGATCCCAGGTCTCACTAGGGGTAACATATAAATAAAATGATCAATCGTGAAATGTACAAGTCCAATCTAAAACCAAATGGGCTAGGTTAATTCAAGCACCAAAAGGGAAATTGGCTAGGCTTAAAATGTCCCACAGAGGCAGCTAGCCTTGTACTTAATTATGAACTTATGATCCTGTGTTAAGAAAGTCTGTTAATCTAAGCTTTACCTGCAGTGCTAATATTGTTATCCTTCAGTCAGAAAGACTTTCCCTGGAATTCAAAAAAAGTTTTCCATAAGTAAAAAGCCTTAACACAGTGAATTTTCCACTTTCAGTAAGTATTTCTGTTTTATAAACTTCCCTACCAAAGAGGTTTCCTGCTAGTGGAAGACTCAGCATGGAGGGCATTCCCACTGGCAGAGCTGCATGCTGCAATTCAAAGGAGTGGCTACTGGTAATTAGCCATATGTTTGCTGCCAAATATCAGTAGCTCCTAATTTATGGTACTGAGTAACACAGAAAATAACTTAACTGCATAAACTTCCACTGTTGGAGGAAAAATTAACACTGTGAAAAGGCAGAGGGCATCCATTCACTCCTATGAAAGCAATCATTCTGCAGGTAAGTTCAATGGAAAGGCAGGGATGGGAGCGTTAATGTTAGCATAACATGGATGTAAGTATGCATGGATGTGGCTCTGCAGGGACATGAATGTATTCGAATGAATCCGTGTGTGTGTGTGTGTGTGTGTGTGTGTGTGTGTGTGTGTGTGTGTGTGTGTGTGTGTGTGTGTGTGTGTGCGTGTATATGCGCATGTGTCAGTGCATATGTTTGAGAGCAGGAGGTGCCTTTGCCAACATGATGCATGGATCCCAGGAAAAGCATTACCCCTGTCACGTCTGATAACACTAAAGTTAAGTAGAATGTGGTTCAGAGATATGCTAATGAATTGATAATAAATTCTATCTCATTGTGGTCATGACTGTCTCTGAATCACATTTTATCACCATCTCTTACTATGGTAGATTATAACAGAGAATATTTTGGTGATTGCTTGGGGGCCAAAGTCTAAGGGGAGCCCATTGCTAGTCCCCAAAATGTATACATACATTTTGTTTTAAGTTCCGTTACTTATTTTAGCTAGTATATGTGCTAAACATTCACATTTGGGGACACCTGTATTTTTAGTCAAAAAGAAAAATTGTTAAAGGACAATGCAAATATTTACATCTATATAGTAGCAGTGCCTACTGCCATTCACTTTTGGGTGATTTATTTATCTATGTATTCCTGCATTTCATTATTCATCTGCTTATTTATTTTAAGTAAAATAAATAAATAAGTAAACAAAAAACAAATAAATAGATAACAAAGAAAGAAGCAAATGGCCTTATAGTATCACCAGCCTTTGCTGCAAAGTGCCACAGGTTTCACTTCATTAACTTCCCATGATTTATGGAAAGATAAGTAGCTGACAGTCCAGGAATGGTACCTAGTACAGTAGGGAATTGCAGACTAGGAACAAGTGGCTCATAATAATATAAGGAAAGTATTTTTTTTCAATCCTGGCAGAACTCCTGATATAATTAGAGCTCTTTTCTGTTCTGTTCTGTTCCTGATTTTGTTGAATGCCCTGATTTTACTTTGCATTTATGCTCTCTCCATTATAAGATGTTTGATTTTCTGGCACATCACTGAGGGTTGCAATCAGTCATTTTCACAACACGCTAGAGTTTCATACTTTTTAGTGTTCAAAAAAATGCAAGTCTTGTTGTTCCACTGATGCCCTAAGTTAATTGGAGGGGTATTTAATGTTGCCTCTGCTTCTAAGCCTTTGTCCCCCATTGTTTTTGAGTTGTTCCAGATTTATGAGGAAAGAAATTGAGAGCTATGGTATAGAGATAAAAAGCACCAAACATTGCAGATACTACCATTGCACTGGCAGGTAATCAAATATAGTATTGACTTAAGAACTGCACTTATTAAATAAGGGGGGGGGCTGGGCTGATTGTAGATGAAAAAAACATGCTATTTCCTTATGATGTAAGTTTTTTTCCCTTATGTCTAGACAAGCAACCTAATATGGTATTGAGAATTGCATCACTAAATAAGCGAGCCCATGGGCTGGCTGTGGAAATAATAATCATGCCATTTGCTTGGTTTAAAGACTGACTTCAATTATGTGAAATATGTTGGGCTGTTCACTGACTATCTTCTGTTTGTCAGTGAAAAAGTTGAAATTGTCCTTGATTTTACCTCTTATTTTTGGTCAGTACCATATAAAATCAGTGGTATTCTGGTAACTCGAAGATTGCTCTCACTAGATGGTTGTCTGGCTGAGGAAGAAAGCAACTTGCCCTCTTCTCATGTGCATATATTAAAGTTTAACATTGCAGGGCTAGTGTTCTATTGTATGAAATATGTTGAGATATTTGTCCTCTACTGAATGTTTATGTGCAACAAATTCACATCTGTTCCTGATTTCACAGAATGTCTCTGACTTTGCTTCATAAAATATGTGGTTTTCTGGCACATCATTTAGGATTGTAGTTATTGAATAAGGGAGGGGGCTGGCTGTGGATTAAAACAACTTACCTGTTGTTTATTAATTTTAAAGGGGCTACTGGTTGTTGATGAAAGCAACTTACCCTCTTGTTTTTTATTCAGTTTAAAGGGGGGTGAATGTGGGTGAAAATCAACTTGACCTCTTGTCATTTGTTTATTTTCAAGTATGGCTTTTCAGGACTAGTGTATATTTATGTGATATACATTGGGGTATTCCTTGTCTATTGAATATATGAAGCAAAGTTGCACCTCTTCCTGATTTCACAAAATGTCCCTGCCTTTGCCTCATTTTTTTGGCATGTGCTGCATAAAAGTTTTCATTTTATACAAAATAATTGAGGATTGCAGTTACTAAATGGGATGGGTGGACTAGCTGTGGATGAAAGCAATTTACACCTTTGTTATCTGCTTAAAGGAAGGCTGGTCATGGATGAAAGCAACTTACTTTCTTCTCTTGTTTGCTCAATTTAAAGTGTGGCCTTGTATGGCCAGTATGTGATTGTATGACCTTATTTGGAGTGTGTATTCATTGGTTACTGTTTACGTGAAACAAAGTAGAATTGTCCTTTATTACATCGAGTGCCACTTACATTGCTTCATATTTTTGGTTCATAGGGTCATAGGTAAGTGCTAAGCTAGCTGCCTTTGTAAGTTATGTTAAACCTTGCCAATTTCTCTTGTTATGCTCTAATTAAACTATCCCATTAGGTGAGAGATTGGCCTTTCCCATCCCATGGTTGATAATTATATATTACCCTTAATGAGAATAAATAGGATCATACCATAATAATTTGGGGGGACCCATCCTTGTGATAAAGCACTTAGGAGTTCCCTCTGCTGATTATTAGAACTGCGGGCAGCCCTGGGATACATTTTTTGTTCCCATCCATAGATCCAATTTGCACTTGAATATAGACAGGGATGAACTTTGTTTTATGTGGATGGGGTGTCTGTTCCATAGTAGCAATATCCTCTGTGATATATATCTGTCCCTCCAAACTGTTCTATTGATGTTGCAGAAGAGGTTTAAATCCCTAAACTGAGTATTTCTGATGGCATTTGATTTGCTGTATTGGGTCAGAGAATGCTTTGTATCGTCACCTCTAGCGGTCCGTAGTATACAGACTTTAGTGACAGGGCTATGAGTTAGTCCATGTAGAACATGTTGCTTACTTCTAGTAAGGTATCTCTGTGCGCATTCTAACTGTTGCATAGCTAGACAGATACATGCCAAAGGGGGCATTATATTCAACGACTGGTCTAATGAAAGCTGATTTTGACACAATCCCTTTGTTTATAAGTTGTGCAATATAGAAGGACTTTCTTACAACAATGGACACGTGTTCATCAAAAGCTAGGTCTCTGTCCACATATGTCCCCAAATCCAAAACAACTGGGTCAACTCTTCTTAATGTGGTATTTCCCTGGGATAGATGACTTCCCAAAGGATACAATAAGACTTTTTTGGCATTTAGTTTTAGTCCATGATTTTGGCACTAGTTATTTATTTGTGACAAACCTTTCTGCAGGATGGCTAAGTCATTTGGGATTCAATGACAGTTACTAGCTTGCAGTCATCTGCAAACTTACTCAGCCAGAGCCCTTTGGTGTTGGCTTTTTCTTCATAAATGTAGATACCAAACAGGTGAGGTCCCAGCATAAAACCCTGTGGGACTCCACTGGTGACTGGTCTCTTTGTTGTAGTTGTGCCTCCTATTTTGATATCCTACATCCTATTTGTGAGACAGTTGACAATTCAATGGGTGACATAGGGGTTTATTCCCAGTTCATTTAGCTTTTCTACTATGCCTGAGTGGAGAATTGTGTCAAAAGCTTTGGCCATGTCAAGGTATGCAATGTGTATGATTTTGCTTCATCCATTAGTTTGGTGAGATTTTCAAAAAAATTCACCAGGCTGAGAAAGCATGACTTGCCCTTGATGAATCCAAACTGAGAGTGGACCAGTGTTTGGAGGTTCTCTATGTCCTATTTGATTAGCTTCATGGTAAGTCATTCCATGGCTTTGCATATGAGGCTTGGCAGACTTATGGGTCTGTAATTTCCTGGGTCTGTGAAAGGTCCTTCCTTATGCAGGGGAATGACAGTAGCTGTTCTCCATTCATTTGGTACAAAACCTACAAGGAGGCTAAGATTGAACAGTGTTTTTAGGGCTGTGTCTAAATCTTGCTTTATGCTATTTAAGATGTATCCAGGGATACTGTCAGGACCCATCAATGCAGTATTTTTAGCTTTTGGTAGTTCTTTAAGGACTTCATCATTTCTGATAGCGAGAGATGAGTCAGTTTCAGGCATATCTTGAGGGACAGAAAGAGGGAAGAGATGGGTGAAGTTAGAATTAAGTTTATCAGCCAGTAGGTTTGATACATCTTCAGCCTCAGTGTAGGTGACATAATTCACAATCAGCTCAGAGCATTGCTGCATTGTGTTTTTTTGATTACGAACTAAACAAATGCCTTGTGAATGTCTTTGACTTTGGTAGTAGTTATTTTAGCCTCAAACTTGGCAATGGTGGATTTTATTATGTTCCTAAGTTGTTTGTTTAGTTCAGTGACAGGAGCTTAAACATTCTGAGAATTACTGTTCTTACTTTTGGCCAGAATTCTTTTATTTTTATAACACAGTTTGTTGATATTATAGTTCTACCATGTGAGTTTGTTTCTGGGCATTGCCCTGCACTTGTTTCTTTGGGATACAGCTGCATCTATGCAGTTGTTTACATGTTGATATAGTGTGGTAGTGTACATTTCTGCATATTCATTGGAGTTAACTGGGATTGGTAGGGATTTAGTAGGGATTTAAAACTTGCCATTGTATCACTTAGGAGATGATAATTTCTCTTAAAGAAATTTCTAAAGGTAACTTGGATGGAAGGGATCTTTGGTTTTAATGTTATTTTTAAGAAGACTGCTTTATGATCAGACCAAACAAATGATGAAGATATGCAAGGGAGCATTATGCTCTCATATTAGCAAGGACAAGATCCAAGATGTTATTCCTCTGAGTGGGTACTTTACATGTGTGTTCCAGGGCATTTGTATTTACAAAGTCCAGGAATCTCTGTGCTTATGCATTAGAGGTGGAATAGATTTCCCCAGTCTATAGCTGGATAGTTTAGATCACCTAGAAAAATAGTACTGGGTTTAATACTAAGTGATTTTAGTGCCTGTAAATCAGTGATGTGGCTTTCTTGTGTCATAGAGGGAGTTTTATAGCTGATATATAGTAATGGACCTTTCTGATGATTATTTAGATGTGAAGAAGATCTAGTGCATCATGCTGCTTAAACAGCCTTGATGTGAGTCTCTTCTGGATGTAGATTTAGACACCTCTACCTTTTTTTGCTCTCCTGGCAGTAAATGCTCTAAAGGTGTGTAAGGCATCATACCCCTGCAAACTTGGAGTGCTCTCCACTATTGTAAATAGTGTCTTGGGCACTGCACAGACAATAATGTCCTCCTGGGTGAAAAGGCTTGTATTATGTGTATTATGATGACATTGGAGAGGTGTGATGTGTGTAGTACTGCTGACAGTTTTGCTCTCTGAGTTTATTGCGTATGAGATTTTTGCCTCCAAAGATATTATATATGTATATCTCTCACACACTATGTTGTACTGTTTGAGTAACAGATGAACATCAGACAGTATGAGACAATTTTAACACTGTCTCAAGATACCCATCTCAATCAGGCTGGCTACAGATGTTGTGAGGAATTATGTTCCTCATAAAGTTTGTGTTTTTCTGACAAATTGCTGAGGACAGACATTTTACTTTATGTCTAAGACCCTTTAGAAAATATCCAAAAAGCAGGCAAACAAGGAAAAATTGCACAAATAAATCAAATAATGAACCTGGATGCCACTGTTCAGCAAAATAATAAAGCCATGGAGAGAAATGTAGGCAGACTTCCATTTAATAGTAAGAGCCACAAAACAACAAAACACATAAACGTATTCAACACTTCATTTTCATTTCTAGCACTTCCTCAGATGTGGGCTGTCACAAACTAATCCACTGCAAATAGTAAAAAATCATGACATCACTAATCAATTAACCAATAGTATAGTTTAAAAAATGTTAAAATGTTTTAAAATAATTATATTGTATTAAATAAATAATCTATCTACAAATCATTAAATATGTTAAAAACTGTTTATAAGCACTTATATAATATAGTAAAAACATGATAATATATATTATTTAATTATATGAAAGTAAAAATAAGTATAAGTTAAATATAATAAACATATAAAACATACGTATATATACTAAAACCATAACATAAAAATATTATGCATCATATGTATAAAGTGAAGCAAAGACAGGCCATGGTTTTGTATAAACAGTGGCATGAAGGGAAAAAGCATATTTACAATTCTTACAATTTAGCTGCCCTCAGTTTTAAATGTGGAGCCAGTGACACATTCATTTAACCCTGGCCTTTTATTGGCCTCTAAGATCACTTGCCACCACAGTTCTCTGTATTCAATTGTTTCTTCCCACATGCCACCTCTTTTATCCATATTAATTTTTTCTATCACAAAAAAATCTGAAAGATGCATCATGGCATTCCAAAGTGTGCTTATATAGAACGTTATTGTCTTTCCTAGTGTGTATGTCGTACATATGTTCATAGATCCTCCTCTTAAGCTTTCGTTTAGTTTTCCCTATATAAAAAGCCTGACACACATGACATAAAGTTATGTAGACTAAACTGCTAGTTTCACAGTTGTTATAATTTTTACTCTTTAAGGTTATATTTCTACTTTCCATGATGATATATTCTTTATTTATTATGAATTCAAACTGTGAACATCGACCACACTTGAATGTTTCACATCTCCTCTTATTATTCCTCTCTCTTGAATTGTTATTACTTTGTAAGTAATCTTTCAAATTTCTTCCATTTTTATACACCACCTTTATATTCTCTTTACTAATCATTTCTAATCCAGCAAATACAAGGAATTTACTCCATTCCTTGTTAAAAATATTTCTGACTACCCTCAAACTACCATTGTATTTGAGAATTAAAGCCCTATCAAAACTTTCCCTCTTATCACTAGCTTCTAATAGGTTCATCCTGTTAACATTTTAACATTTTTTAAACAATACTATTGGTTAATTGATTAGTGACGTCATGATTTTTTTACTATTTATAGTGGATTGGTTTGTGACAGCCCACATCTGAGGAAGTGCTAGAAATGAAAATGAAGTGTTGAATACATTTATGTGTTTTGTTGTTTTGTGGCTCTTGCTATTAAATGGAAGTCTGCCTACATTTCCCTCTGTGGCTTTATTGTTTCGCTGAACAGTGGCATCCAGGTTCATTGTTTGGATCCTTTAGGAAATGTATGTCAATGCAGAAACTCTTGATCTAACAACTTTTTAAGTATAGAAAAGCAATATTTAAGATCTGTCCCTAATTTTAGGCCATTATTCCTCATTAATGAATTAATGAATGAATGAATTAATTGATTAATTAATTTTGCTTTTCCCTGGTTCTTTCATTAATAGGTTGACAGGTACTATTTTTAACACAGTCAGATAATGTATACACAACAAAGTGGTTGTAACTGCTGGTTGAGGTGGTGGCAATTTGTGCATGAAAGCAACTTGTCTTCTGGTTGTTTCCTCAGTTAACTATCTGGCTTTGCGAGACTAGTGCACATTTATATGAAATAAGTTAGAATACTTGAGACTACTGTTTATGTGAAGCAAAGTTGAAATTACATAGCGCTCAACTTTTCCTGATTTCACAGAATACCCATGATTTTGCATCATATTTTTAGTCTGTTTTTTCATAAAATATGGAGTTTCTGGCAAATTATTGAGGATTGCAGTCACTAAATAATGACAGATATTGAGTTTTACACCTCATAGCCTTCAGAAAATGCATAATAAAGAACACATATTGTTCTTGTATTTTTAAGAATACAAGAAAAGTATAATCCTGGTTCTTGGCCTTTCTCCTTCATTATGTTTTTGGCAGTGTCTCTGATTCTTGTGATAAGAGGTTGACAGGTATTTTTATCATAATTAGATGAGGTGCATACAACAAAATGAATATAACTGCTGGGTGGGTTGTTTTTTTTCTGTTGTTGAAAGTAATGTATCCTCTTAGTTCAGGTTAAAGTAGTCTGGTATTAGAGAACTAGTGTGCATCTGTGTGTCATAAGGTGAAATACTTGAACAAATGTGTGTTTGTGTGAAATAAACTTGTAATGCATTGTGTCCATAATTACTGAATTCTATCTGAGTGCACCCAGTCAACAGTAAGTCCATAACTCCTGGGTATTTGGGTTGTTTCTGACTAAGACTGGTTGACACTGATTATCATATTCAAATTAAGCAATCATTAGCTGACTTTTCAGGATTAGGATGAATTTGTGTAAAGCAATCGGAAATAGTTTACTGTGCCATTTTTACCATAGGACATTTGTGGTGTACATTTTCAAGTGGATGCTGGCTTTTCAAAATTAGGATGAATTTGTGTAAAGTAAATAGAAATAGTTTACTGTGACCATTTTTATTACCGTAGGACATTTGGAGTGTCCATTTTCAAGTGGATGCAATTAATGGATATAGACACTGGCAGATTATAATGGCAGCATTTGAAATACAGTTAAATCAAGAAAGTGAATCCAAATAAACATGAGCATTTTTGCAGGTTCCTAAAACCAAAAATATTTTTTGTATATAGGGTCTCATGGTCTGAAAACCACCCATGGCCCAAGGTACACTTAATATGCCACTAATTATATAAAATGGATCTAACTGCTGTGGGCAATTTATATGAACAGTGAGGATTTTTCTGAATCCTAGGTAACATCTCTCAGTTTTCAATTCTTGACAGCTGCCTCCCTCTAGGTTTGGATTAGTGAGTTTCAAAAGAATGACTCTACATCTAGCCTGATAAACTAACACTGATAATTATATAAATACATTTCTCCACCCATTCTAATTTAGCATTCCTTTTATAATACTGAGTGAGCTGTGGAACTTTTTCTACTGCTAGTACCCTGTTCTTTTACAGAGGTACATTCACCTTTCAGGTAAGCTTAGACAATTATGTATTCATACCAGGTGAACTATTACACACAGCTGCAAAATATTTGTCTTCGACAGAGCTCCCTGGTTATAACATCTAAGGCAGAGTCTATGACAGTAACTGAAATATTAAGCTCTTTTTTTCTTTTAAACTGCTGGCATGAGAGCTGCAGCAAATACACAGTAATGTTTTCCATCTTAACCTGGAGTACTTGGAAACTGAAGTATTTCTAAATAATTACACAGGACACCTGGCATTCCAATTTCTATGTAATCAAAGTAAGATCTTATGCATGATCACAGTCATAAATACCATGCTGTTTCAAGGAAGCTATTAGTGCACTACTTAAGAATGATCTTGATTTTCCCCATCACAGTTATTCAAATGCTTTTAACATCTTGTGATTACTTTAATAGTCAATATTTTCCACTCATTTGTTCAAAGATTTAAACCATTCATCTTGAATACAGTTTATCCTTTTATAAGTCACTTTTGTTTGCCTGTGGTTAAGGATGATGTTACATTTTTGTTTTCTGGCAGTTGCTTACTTTGGAGAAGAATTATGCTAAAAAATTCCACAGATAAAATTCCCTTCATTGTCATATTTCTACTTTTAAGAAAGACTGCATATGCAAATGATAACTGTATAAATATCTTCTTAATATGCAATAATTTTTCAGAGAAATTATTATAGTAATATAAGAAATGAAATTCTGTGGTGTCATTTTTAGTTAGTGACTTGCTGTCTGGAGTATGATCAGTGCTGACTGCATAAGGAATTAGTTCGAACATATAATGAATTATTCTATGGCTCATCCAAAGCACATTAAAGTAGCATTTGACATGTTTATACATACCTTAGCTAATCATTTTATTTCATTAGCAATTGAATTATAGATAGTAAAGTTATAATTCACCCTTTAAAACAAGAGGTATGTGTCATATTTATGATGTCTTATGCTCAACTTATCGCTATACCTTAATTCTCAGAATGATGGCATGTGGGTATCAGAATGGATTCTGCATGCAGTAGCAAAAGATTTCTTGGTAAATGAATATCTTTTGAGATATGAGGGCATTTATTTATGCTGTGGCCCTGGATTTCTGACCTTTTATACAGTTAGTTTTAAGATAAGGGCTTCTTTATAGCCATATATTTTTGCCAAGAATAAAGATATCTACTGGTTGTGGTCAGCCCAGGAGTATATTAGACTGAGGCAGCACAGTGTCATAATGGGTATCACAGTAAGAGGTTTGTTGGATTGATTCTCATCCGGGGTGACATCTTTCTGAAGTCTACATGACCTCCCCATGATTATGACGATTTTATTTGGGTACTTCAGTTTCATTCCGCCTCACAAAGATATGCAGTAGGTTGACTGGATACTCTAAATTCTCCCCTAGTTTAATAATTTTTTTGTTTCATGACACTTTTACTAAAATGTTATGATGAACATCAAAACAGTTGGTATATATAAACATATCACAGTTACAAAATATATAGCCAATTAACATATATATCAGGGGTTGGGGCTTGGCATAATAGTTACTGTCTTTTCCTCTTAGACACAAGATACATGGTCTGATTCTCCCTTAATTTGTTAACTAAAGTGCAACATTTTCAGCCCATATCATCATAGTGATTGTTAATTAAGTCCATTTAACCAAATTGTAATGAAATCTGTGAAACACACTGAAGAGTCCACCACTGAATAACTCTTATAATAAGTAAACATTAAAGAGAGGAGTATGGAAATCACAGTATGAATCCATATGTATTTGGTTAGTCCTATTTTAATAATAGATGAAACAATACCAAAGATCCAAAATGTAATGCCTTGCAGAGTTGATAATTGCACATGGAGGATGCAGGCTACTCCCTCCTGAAGGCATCAAAGTTTCTGAACTTGTAGGCAGTGCCATATAAGATGTAAATAATTAGCCCCCAAACTATGGCAGTGCCAACATGTATCCTCTTTAGCCCAGTTATATTAATGTAACTCTACTGCCATCAAATGACTATCTAGATAATAATAATGGCCATTTATTATCTTGTTAGTTAAATGATGAGGCTGTTGCTCAGGCAAGACATCAGTGCAGATTCTTGTCAATGCTTTCATCCATTCATATAATCATAGACTTCTTTAGACATTTTTTATTTATTTAACATTTGTTTACTGTGGAAATCTGACTAGGACGGTACCCATTTTCAGTGGAAGCCCAAGAAGAAAATCTCCAGAGGCATTTAACAAAATTACATAATTACTACTAAATTTCATACATTCCATAGTTATGTACATACTTACATACATACATACAAGACAACAGTTGCATTGAATTACAATTAGTGAAATATGACATATTGTATACTTATTCGATGTTTGTTGCAGAGGAATAGCAAACAAGGGTTGAACATTGTTACAGTATTACATATAGTGGCAGGAAATTTTAAACTTTTAGTTTATTTACATTCACATCAAAAAATCAATCATTAAATTTCATGTAGGTATTGTTAGTTGGGCAGGGGTTAGTTAATACAGCCAGCTGAAGAGAGGATAAGAGGTGAGAGGAAAGGAGTGAATAAACAAGGGGAGACAGATATGCTAGAGTGAGAAGTAAGATAAGGTATGGTAGTAGGTGAGGGGAAAAAGGTTAACATATATTAGTAGGAGAAAGAGATAACATGATTGTTGAGAGGAAAAGTGATAGTTGAGGGAGTTAAAATATATATATAGATATGAGTATGCTAGGGGAGAGAAGTTGAAACATTTTAGATACAGAGGAGGGAGGTATGGGTAAAAAGTAGATGAAGTGAATCTATAAGTTTAGTTATTTATATATATATATATATATATATATATATATATATATATATATATATATATATAGTTTCACTTCAGAATGTCAAGTTACTGAAAACTCGAACTTCATATGGTCGAGACCATATGATCGAGTTTTCAGAAACTTGAAATTGTGAAGTAAAATAAAAAAAAAAAAGTCAAACACAACATTTCTGCAGTGGGGCAAGCCCCCCTGCATCCCCACACCCCCCTACTTAAATATACCAACTCTGAGATCGTGCTACTGTAGGGGAAAAGGGAAATCTCCCGTTCCGCGCTGTATGCAGAAAAGCAGAATGGGAGATTTCCTGTTTCCTTGCTATAGTGTGATCACAGAGATGGTATATTTAAGTAGGGAGGGTGCATGGGAACTTGCTCCCTGCAAAAACTTATTTTCAACTAAATTAAAGTCTTTTTTATCAGAACTTCACAATTTGATCATATGGTTTCGACCATATGAAGTTTGAGTTTTCAGTAACTCGACATTCTAAAGTGAAACCATGTATATATACATATATATATATATATATATATATATATATATATATATATATATATATATATATATATATATATATATATATATATATATATATATATATATATATATATAGTTTACTATCACATGTTCGACAGTACAATTTTCAAGTGTACAAATGTCCGAACAAAATATTCGGAAATCAGAACACGGAACACTGTAAATGCTAAACTGAGCATTTCAGTGAAGTCAAATGTCAAACATGTCGACTACACTGAAATGCTCAAGTCTGCTCAACATTCTACAACAGGTTTTTGCAGGGGGGCAAGCCCCCCTGCACCCCCACACCTTCCCTACTTATATATACAAACTCCGAGATCGCACTACACTGAGGAAAGGGTACATTTCCCGATCCCCACTATAGTATGATCTGCACTACATTATTGAACCTTGCTATGGCAAATGTTCACTATTGTAAGGTTCGACAATGCCGTAATCACACTTCCCGTTCTGCTACCCGAGTTTCACATATTGATTGATCGCACATAGTGCAATTGACAATGTGATAGTGAACCTATGTATATATATATATATATATATATATATATATATATATATATATATATATATATATATATATATGGGTATAGTATGGCAGAAGTGGTTTGGTTAGCTAAAGGCCATGGGAATATAATTTAGTCAGGCGTAATACATGAGCAAAGCCATTTATTATTGAGGAAGATCCCAAGTAGGTTTTTAAGTTAAGTTGGGTTAGCAGTAGTTATGATAGCCTGCGGTATGGTAGTCTAAAGTTTGGAGGCATAGTTAGAGTATTGGGAGTCACCAGCAGTGCTGTCAGATTTGGATATCTGTAGTAGGGATTTGTTCAAGGATTGAAGGACTAGAATCTTGGTGGAGGTTGAAGCAATTGTTGAAGAGCAGGTGTTTTTTCAGGTTGGTGTACCAGTCTGTGGGCAGTAAGGAGTTGAATATAGGTTAGGTCAGGTGATGGGGTAATTCTAGCAAATTAAGTTGTTGTGAGGCAGAGAAGTGGTAAGACTTGTGGGGGGAGTTAGTAGCAAATTTAGCAATTTTATTGCAGCAGGTTTCTAGTTTGACCAAATCAGTTTTCTTTAGGTTGGTGAAGATAGAAAAGGCATATAGTAGGATGGAGAGTAGGGGAGATCTGGCAATAGTCTAGTGGTGACCATGAAGAAAGGCTTGAGTCTATACAGAGTACCTAGTTTTATGTGTGTTTTTTGACTGGGAAAGGTGTACATAAAATCTCAAATTGTTGTCAATTAACACAACTAGTAATTTTGTACTATCTATGATCAGTATTACGGTATTATTAGAAGAATGTATTTGGAATGGAGTTGCTGTTTCATGTGATTTAGTGCAGTAAAATAGCATGAGTTTAGTTGAAAGTCTGATAACCAGGCTTTGTCAGCTAAGAACAACTGCTACATCCTTGCTTCAAGTTCTTTTAGAGTAGGTGCAGTGTAGATGACACTAGAGCTATCAGCATATTGGACAATAGAAGTTAAGGAAGTAGCTGTATGGAGCTTGTTGGTAAAGATAATGAATAGTAGGGGACCTAGAATTGAACCTTGGGGAACCCACATGGTAACAAGTAAGATGGAAGTGAGGCTTCATTGCCACTTTTCAGCTTGCTGTCAGTTATTTAAGTAACTGTGGAACCATGTAAGTGAAAAAAGGCTGAGTTTTAGAGTGAAAAGATCATTAAGTAATTTCTGATGACAAACAGTATCAAAAGCTTTGGATAGGTCCAAGAAGGTGGAGTATATAAGATTCCAGTCATTTCTATGTAAGTTAAAGCTAAGAAGGGCTGCTGTGGTACTATGATTTGGGTGGAAACCATGCTGTGTGCTAGTAAGGAGGTTGTTAAACAAAAGGTAGTTTAAGAGGGGCATATGAATACATTTTTCTAAGATTTTGGATAGGGGGATAAGACTGCTATGGGTCTATAGTTGGAGAACTCAATAGAATTGCCACCTTTGTGTGGGTCTATATCACATTATCAAAATTCCAAAATGTTGTACACCATAAGCTCGACCTTGGAATCTCGAAATGTGGTATACTCGAACGCTCAGAACAGTTCCGAGAATACACACACACACACACAGCACAAGCACACCAAAATATATAATCCACACATACACACTTCACAGAACCCTACACTAAACCATACATACACTACTAGCTATCCACTTACCTTAACCCAACCCTAACCCTAAGGTCCCTAACTATCGCACACTCACCTTGCCTGCTCCCTAACCCTAAGGTCCCTAACTATTGCACACTCACCTTACCCACTCCCTAACCCTAAGGTCCCTAACTATCGCACACTCACCATACCCGCTCCCTATCCCTAAGGTCCCTAACTATCACACACTCACCTTACCTCGGTCCATTCGCACACTTACCTTAACCCCGTCCATCACTTTCGCACCACAGTCGAGGAAATAGCGAAGCCGCAGAAAGAGCCCACTGAATACTTTCCCTAGGAATGTATTCGGTGTTCTGCAGCTTTGCTATTTCAAGCGTTCGCTGAATTGGGGTTGATATTATAACATTCAAAGTTTTAAGACTTCCATGTTTTAATATAGATCCCTTTGTGCAGAGGAATCATGCAAGATATTTTCCAGGCTATGGGAATATATTGTTCAGTTATAGAACTGTTAATGAGAATAGACACAGGATAGAAGTTGGCATCTGCTGCAAGGTTTAGGAATTCTGAGGGGAGATTATTAGCTGCAAGTGTTGTGTGCTTTAGTTTAGAGATTAACTTTTTTATGGTATAAGTTTTAAAAGTTTTAATTGAAAAGGAGTCACTTGTATCTATGGGTATAGTTGGGATAGTAGGAGGTGTATCACAGTGGGTCTTAGTAAGTGAGCTTATAGTATTTGTGAAGAAATAGTTAAACTGTGCTGCTATACAGTCGTTGTTGGTGGATGATGGGGTGGGTGTAGAGGACTGGCCTGGTTGTAGGAGTTTTTATTTATGATGGATCAAAATTGTTTAGAATTATTGTGGTGATTTTTCTACATATCGCTATAGTATGTCTTTTTGTCTAATTTGACCTGGGTTTATTACACACACACACACACACACACACACACACACACACACACACACACACACACACACACACACACACACACACACACACACACACACGCACACAGGCACACACGCACACATGCACACACACAATCACACATATTCATCGCACTGCCCAGTAATTATATGCAAACTTTGAGATCACACACAATAGGGAAGAGGGCAAATTCCCAGACCCTGTTGTGCAGCGATCTTGCATGCAAGGAAACTGGCAAGCTGAAAAAAAAAACAAAAACAGCATTGACTCCTACAAACTGCAACCATATCTAAATCTATATTTATATAATTTATATTGAGATGTATACTATATATACTTATACATTTAATATATATATATATATATATATATATATATATATATATATATGGATCTAGGACATTTTACTGAATGCACATTTCACTGAAACACAAATGACTGAACACAAATCACTGAAAGCACAATTCCTGGAGCTAGTATATATAGTAAGGGTGGGGACCGCCCCCCACATCGGGGGGGGGTCGCCCCCCACATATTTTTAGTATATATTATGTTCGGAAAAGAGTAATATACTGGAATTGCAAATATCCATGTATATAGTTCAAAATATTTAAAATATGTGGGGGGCTATGCCCCCCACCCCTAATGTGGAGGGTGGTGTCCCCCAACACCCCCCCTTACTATATACACTAACTCCAGGATCACACTACAGTGGGGAAAAGGCCATATATAACTTTCAGTGAAATGTATTTCAGTGAATTAAGTTTTCAGGGAATTGAGCGTTCAGTGAAAAGTGCACACTAATTTGACTTTCAGTAAGATCCATGTATATATATATATATATATATATATATATGTGTGTGTGTGTGTGTGTGTGTGTGTGTCTGTGTGTGCATTAATCTGTATCTATCTATATCTATTTTATATATATATATATATATATATATATATATATATATATATATAGTCTATATCACGTAGTCAAAGTGCAGTAACTTCGACTGACATATGTTTGAACACATATGGCCGAAGTTACGGAACTTCGACTGCCTATAAAAAAATGAAAACACAACAGACAAATAAAAAAATTGTTGTATGCAGGGGGGCAATTCACATGCTCGAACATTTCCATTTTCGAACATATGGTCTTGACCATATGTCGTTCGAAATTGTAAATGCTCGACTATGTGATAGGAATCCATATATATGATTACAGTTAAAAATGTAGACACCAAAATATCAGCAATTCCTAATGTAGACACATCAGAATACTGAAACTCAAAATTCTGATGAAAACACTCAGACATACAGATCAAAAATCACAAAAAAACAAACATTCTACTTCTTTGATCAGTTTACACTAAACATACAATAGAATAAAACAAACAACCCCCTAAACCACATAGGACCTGGTTTGTCTGAATAGTGGTCATGTTATGGAAAGGGTTTTTCTAAATTAAGGTGTAGGTTTCAGGGTAAAGGGCAGGTCCAGGGTTAGGCTTCATCCACCTGCTTCACCTTGATAATGCATGCTAACTCTTACCCTGCCACTGCACCAAGCCCTATACATGCACCTTCCCTTAGAAAAGCTCTCTCCATGATAATACAGTGTCACAAGACAGGCACAGACACACATGTAAAACATAAAAGCTATCCCCTTATCTGACCTTTATCTAACCCTAATCCAGTATCACTTGTACACACTCCCACCATTATGCCAACCCACTTATGTCTGTCTATATTCTGAACTGTTTAAATTCTGATACTGGAGTTCACACTGTCAACATAGGTTCATAGGTTCATAGGATGATACTAGGCTATTGGCCAGGACGCCCTTATAAGCCTAGCCAAGAACTTCACCCATGTTCCCTCAAAGTCAGCACCTGAACTGTCAACATTTTTAACTGCATCTGTACATATATATTATATTAGATCTTTTTGTCATCTGCTTTTCCAGTTGTCCTATGAATTGGCTGACTATTTTTGCTTATTCTCAGGTCACTGAGTATTAACTTTGTACAAGAATGTTTATAGTGTTTAGGGATTTTTCTCTTTCTCGCACTCTTGTGCAACTTCAGAGCTGATGTATAGCAGGGATGTGGGGGACTTGCACTAATGTAAAAAAAGTATGTTTTTTTTTTATTTTTATTGCCTGTTTGGGATTTTGTGAATTTGATCAAATGATGAATATGGGTACATGATCAGTGATCAAACAGCAATGTTACTGAAGTCCCTTTCATCAGACAAAACTGTTAAAAGAAACAGACTTCCTAAAAACAGCAAATATACTAAAATAAGTGTTTTTTGCAGTGGGGAAGCAGCACCCTCTGAACCCCCATACCCCCTGCAAATTAATTATACCAAATTCGAGATCATACAATGCCAGGGAAATAGGAAAGATTCTCTTTTCCCCAGTATCCCATGATCTCTCAAAAATAGTGTTATCCACTTAATCTGTTCAAACTGTATTCAATTCAATGACTTCACCCACCACAAAGTACATTCTAACAGATTACCTGTAGACCACATAGTAGGTACCCATAAGTATAAATATAGATAAATAGATAAAATGGTGTACTAAAAACAATCTAATACCTAAACATCGACAACAAACGTCTACTAAAACAAATTGAAAAAAATATTGCTGACACTGCAGTGTGCATGCTCTGAGTCATAACCTCAAAAGGTAAGTAAAAAAAAAAACATGTTTTTGCAAGGGGCAAGCCACCTCCCCCTTCATGCAATGTATGCAGACTTCTCAACTGTCTCTGTTTTGGAGTAACTTTCCTATTTTCTGGCCTAATTTAGTATGTCCTTATTTTTGAAGGTATGTCCCTGTTTCTAGGCTTGATTTACTCCTTCAAAAAAATTTCTGAATCCTCCTCATCACATGTGAGTTTTGAAGCTGTTTAGTACACAGTAAAGCATGGTGCATGACCAACATACTAGTGGCAACAATAATTTAAAGAAAGAGGACACACATCTTAAACTCCCTTTTCCTGAAGCAAAACAAAATGACCTTGTGTGGTTGAACTTTGTGATACAGTTCAGTAAAGTCTAAAGTTTTGTAGTCTCTTTGACAATGAGCTTATATTTTCCAATAGTTTTGTCAATCTGTTTTTAAACATTTGCTTCTGAGTAGTATCCCATATTCCTACTGGAAACGGAGTTATGAACTATTTGATATTCAAATTCTATTCTGATTAGATGCCCAGATTTTTTTAGCTGGATGTTCCTATTTTGCAAGGATCTTTATTTTTAATGTCTACAGAATGAGAGATATGCATGCATGGCAGGCTGTACCCCCACATTCCTGAATCATTTTATATTTTTAAGAAAAAATTTTATAATTTTAACATATTTACAACATCTACACAGAAAAGAAGAAATTCAGCATCACATACTGCAATACAATGTTAGCAATACATTGAATCATCAAAGTAATTTTATACAATTAACACAATAAGAGCCTTGGTATTTCAATATCAACATTTCAAGGCTATCCCAACTGATAAAAGTCTTAGTATGGCTTGCAGATCTTGTTCTGATTACTTCTTTTTTTTCAGTTTTACATAGTATTGCTGTTAAATTTAAAAATTCTTTGAATGAAGGAACTGAATTCGATTTCCAGTTTTTTATAATAACTTTTCTAGCTAATGCCAGTAGACTCCAGAACAATTTTTGTTGTTTGGCTTTTACAGATAAAGAAAGTGGAACATTCATTGGTATTACAGATTAAGTTAAAAAACAATTATCAGATCATAACCCCTTAAAAAAAAACATACTCATCTCTTCCCAATAAACATTTAATTTTTCACAGTTCATAAACATGTGTCTAATTAGCTTTTACATCGTTTCCACATTTCCAAAAGACTGACAAAGTCATGTTACTAAACTTTTATATTCTAACTCCAAGATCACACAACAGTGAAGAAAGGGAAATTCCTCAAACCCACTAATGTAGCGATCATGCACACCTTTTGACCATCTGTTTAGCTGACCAAACTGTATATACTAAACAGATGCTGACTTTAATTACACATGGCTTAATTACTCTCAGACATATATGTCTATATCTATATCTATTTTTATAACTATATGTATCTCTCTCTCTCTCTCTGTGTATATATATATATAAATATATATATATATATATATATATATATATATATATATATATACATGTGTGTGTGTGTGTGTGTGTGTGTATCAGACTATCAAAACATCAACATATCCAAAGGCAAGTGATGTAGCACATGTTGATCACCAGTCAGCTGATTAAAAAAATGCCAAAAAAACTAAGGCTTTTTTTGCAGGTCAGCACTCCCCCTCTCCCTACAGTCCATGCTATAGATAGATAGATAGATAGATAGATAGATAGATAGATAGATAGATAGATAGATAGATAGATAGATAGATAGATAGATAGATAGATAGATAGATAGATACCAACTTTGAGATTACATTACAGTGGGAGATAGGGCAAATTTATCGATTCTCACTGTACATCAGTCTCAAAGAGAAAAAACAAAAAAAGCTACACGTGATAAGCTGATTTTCAATCAGCTGCACTGCTTTTTTCTTCCATTCCACATGCTGACTTGTTGATGAATTGAATTTCTTATATATAGGTATATATATCTATATAAATATATATATCTACAGATACATGAATCCAGATATGCGGGGCATCTGCTAAAAAAGTTGACAGCTTTCCTCCCTGCTTAGTTTGATCTATAGGAAGGCTTATTACTTTGATATGAGATCCATATAATACTAGGGTTGGTAAATATGCCCTTTTCCTTGGCATTGTGTGATGTCAAAGTTGGTATTTATAAGTAGGAGGGGTGTAGTATGGTTTTTGATTTGCATGCTTTGGGGTTATGTCTTGGACCATGTATTGCTCAATTTTCTTTTCAGCCTTTTGATCTTTTGTTGTTTACCATTTGACTGTCAATGAGTGTGTGTGTGTGTGTGTGTGTGTGTGTGTGTGTGTGTGTGTGTGTGTGTGTGTGTGTGTGTGTGTGTGGGCATGTGTGTGAGTTGTAGCATATGGTTTACTGCTCTGTTTAAATACTCTAGCCTTGAAGCAGATTGTCTATTGTGCTGGACATTTGTGGCCTTTAGGTCTGAAACAGGACCATGAAAGACTGTAGTTGGAGTTGTATAGATAAGAAGGAAGAAAAAAGACAATCTAGAGGGTAACTCTATAAGGGGAAAATACCTGACACTTGAGAGGAGAAGCCAGCTGCTCTTATGACTGCCTGGGCCGAAAGTAAAATTGTTTTGCTTTTTCCCTCTTGCAGGTATTGGAAACAGGGCTACTCTGATGAACAGAAGTCTGCATGACTACTGTTTTATTTTGCCAGCCCTTCTGTTACAGTTTTGTTTAGAAATGATCAATACATCTAAGTGAAAAAGATGAAAGATAAATTTATTTGTGCTGGAAATGTGTAATAACTTGCTTGGTAAGGACCATATTTATTTTCTGAACTTTGTTTATTTGTGAATAAATATTATTTTCAAATCACAAACTCACCCTATAGTGACTGCTTGGTTTGTCACAAACCACCCTGCACATCTGCATATTATAAATGGTATAATATATATATATATATATATATATATATATATATATATATATATATATATAAATCCCAGTTATTCTCACTAGGTGTAACATAGAATTATTAACCATGGGATGGGTAAGACCAGTCTAACACCAAATGGGATAGGTTAATTCAAGCAACAAAAGGGAAATTGGCTGGACTTAAAATGGCCCAAAAGGGCAGCTAGTATAGTATTTGCTATATTATCTGAAATTAAATATTTATCTATATCTGTATCTATATCTATCTATCTATCTATCTATCTATCTATCTATCTATCTATCTATCTATCTATCTATCTACCTATATGTGTGTGTGTGTGTGTGTGTGTGTGTGTGTGTGTGTGTGTGTGTGTGTGTGTGTGTGTGTGTGTGTGTGTGTCTGTGTATAAATATATATATATATATATATATATATATATATATATATATATATATATATATATATATATATATATGTGTGTGTGTGTGTGTGTATATAGTGATATATATATGTATATATGGTGCTGCCTACATGGATCAGGGTGACATAGCAAATCTAGTGGCAGATAAATTCAGCAAAAACTTCACCTCCTATCCCTCAGCTCCACCAGGTGAAATCCCCTTCATTATACTTCCCCAGCTATCAGCAGGGACCGGGTGCTGGCAGCATTCATTAAAACCAAAAACATTGCCTCCATGGGTCTCAACAGCATTCCCGGTTGCCTCCTGAACAGCCTTGAACCATGAAAACCACTTGAGGGACTCTTCAGCTACAGCCTTGAAACAGGCTACTTTCCTAGTGAATGGAGGACCACAGCAGTCATTTCTAGCCATAAGGATGGAACATCAACTGACCTAGGGAAATACATACCAATCAGTCTAACAAGTTTAATTTGCAAAGCCATGGAGTGAATTATTATGAAAGTAATAAACAAAGACATTGGCAACCTACTGGACCCATCCCAATTTGGCTTTGTTTAGGGACTGTCATGCAGACTTAACATTGTAGACTTCTTTGAAAGGGTCACCAAGGCAATGGATGAGGGTTAAGCAGTTTATACTGTATATCTTAACCTGACTAAGGCGTTTGATACAATAATCTAGTCAGGCATTGTTGAGCGGTTCTCTGAGCTAGGTGTAATCTCTTACATAACCCATTGGATTGCTGGTTGGCTAACAGACAGAACCTAAGAAATTAGGATCAATGAGACTACCCCCACCAAGAAACTGGTCACCAGCAGAGTACCCAAGGGATATGTGCTGGGCCTAGTCCTGTTTGGATTCTACTTCTTGGAAGTCAAAGCTCACCAAGTTTACAGAAAACTGAAATTTTAAACTATTATAGATTCCCCAAAGAGACCAACATCTTGCAAATGGGTTTAACACAGACAAATGATTGGTGCCAAAGCCATGGACTAAATCTCAATGCCAACAAATTTGTTATAATGCTTTTTGGGAAACTGTCAACCCAAGTGAATTACTCCATCGATAAAATGTCCCTAAGAGTTGACCTAGTGGTACGATATCTGGGAACATATGTAGACAGCAATCTGATCTTTGACTAGCATGTAGCTAAGATAGTAAGAAAATCATTCTATGTCGCCCAAGTTATAGGTAAGTGCATGGTATTCAGATCCAAGGAAATTAAGTACCACTCTACTTGGCCCTTATCAGACCTGTCATTGAATATACTGCCCTCTTTGGCATGTATCTTACCAGACACTTGCAACATTTGGAACCACATCAAAGGTTTCTCACTAGGAGAATTCATCAGTTGGAACTCCATCAAAGGTTTCTCACTAGGAGAACTCAGGGCATGAGTACCCTGTCTTACACTGATGACCTAGAGGCTTTGTCTCTGTATTCAGTATCCTAAAAGCTGCTGAGAGGGGATCTTTGCCTAGGGATTCCTCAGTTCCAGCCCTTATGGATCTGTTGCACCTGTGTGAAACAAACAGCACTAGAAACACTAGATCCAGGGATCTGAATGTCACTTGTGACATAAACAGAATATGCTGGAGATACAGATATCTGTCCCAAAGGATCTCCACACTATGGAATAGACCCCCATCCATGTAAAACAGCATTCATCCCTGACCATATTCAAACAAAACCTTGACAACTGGATGGGAAATGGTAAATTTATCTCTGGTCTGGCCCACATGTGCCCTATGGAAAGAGACAATCAAAAATAAAAGTATGATCCTAACTAACACCCCTGTTACAGATCTTTATCTATCTGTCTACTAACATGCCTCCTTCCGGTATGATACTTGTGACCCAAATAGTTTGGGGTGCATGGCTAGGCTTGTAAAGGCCCTAGTGGTCACTAGCCTAGTAAGAACCTATGAACTTTAATAAAACTACATTTACACAATATGTACTTAGGTACAACACAGGAATAGACAGATAATCGTAGCTGTATTATATAATTTTATAATAATCATTTCTTCTTCTAGGCAAGTGGCTAGGTTAGGGTAATCACTTAACTGCTGTGTTTTCAGCAGTGCTGGTAAGAACTGCTTTGTATTCATTCAGTACACTAGCAATAAGCAATGCTAATAATCACTGACCTTTTTAAATTTCTGAACTTCAATATTCTTTTGAGTCTTTATATTTCAATAGAAGTACCTGGCTTTGGAACTCTCTATATTAAGTAAATCAATGAAGTAAGTCTGCCTGAAGAACTTGAATGTATGGAAGAAAACTCTCACATCTTGCATTTGTGCTGCATTTCCTTAGATAGACAGAAAGACAGACAGAATGGCAGAATGTATAGACCTTAAATCCACAAAGTTCAACAATATTTAATAAGTCATAAGAGTATTGACTCTTGATTCCCACTACTGTAAGCCAATTAATATGTCGGGGAGGGCAATTGGCCTTAAGGTCATATGGTAAATGTGCAATTCTGAATTAGGTAATAACTAACACCTGCCGCACCTAAATAATCTCTACACTGTACAGCTACAGATCAGAAGTATAATTTGTAGCTCCACAGAATTTCTTCTACATAAGACTAAGTTCTGAGCCTTCCAATACTATCTGACCAAGAGTAATCAAAACTTGTCCCAAAATTATATTGCACACCAACATACACCAACATACACATACAATATTTTCCAGATGTTTGAGTAAGTTATAATTCACCTGCAGCAATAGCCTGCCATCCAATTCATGATGACATTGCCACCAGACAGACTTCATCATAGATTCATAGGTTCATAGGAAAGTACTGGCTAGTCAGTCTGAAAATCATTACAAACCTAGCCAAAATCCCCCGTTCAAAAATTCCCTCCAAAGACTGCAAGACAAGATAGGCCAGGAGTGATGTCTTGTTTTACCTTGAAGGTGGTAAGGGTGCTACTCTGCTTGATATGTAATGGAAATTTGTTCCAGATGTGATGGCTATATTGGGATATGAAAGAATAATGCCAATATGTCTTGTTTATCTGTTGATGAAGGTTTAGTTCCTTTAACCAGTTATGTGAAATACTATTTGTTCTGCAAAGGAATAGGATGTCAAAGAGAATTTGACCTTTCATGCCTCAAAAGGGTAGACACAGATCTCTGTGGAGGAGTCTATACAAACCTGAGTACAGAGATAGGGTTGCTGGTCTGTCCTGATAACTAATTTTTTTAAGAACACTGTTCTTTTTCAGTTTTGAATCTCTGGGTTTTCTCAAGTTGAATGAAATGGTTAGACAAATACATGCCAATAGGTGCATAATATTCAATAATGGGTCTCATGAGATACCAGTAAAGAGGAATTAAGACTTCTCTGGATCTATAGCACATGCCTTTTGAAATTAGATGATTAAAATAGAAAACTTTCTGAATTGCTGTGGAGACATGATGGTCAAATGATAGGGAATTATCAACAAGGGTGCCTATATCCCTAAACAAAAGTGTCTGATTGGAGGAATTTATCACCTATATGGCATGCAAAAATGTTATTTTTTTTACTAAAATTAATTCTTCACATTTTTAATATTTAATTTTAGACAATTGTCTTTTTACCAGTTTTTAACATGGTATAATCCATTTTGGAGCATTTGTGAGTCAATGGAAGATTGCATAACAACATCCAATTTACATCCAATTAGTCAGCACAAGTAACAGAATATAAATACATAACAAACCAACAAAACAAACTATTTACATGAGTGCTTAAATTGATGTAGTCAAAAGAAAAAAGTCTTCAAAATATAAAAAAATGTATATAGCATATCAGTCATTTCTCTCCAGTATCCCCCTACTTTCTGCCAGGAGATGTAATAAGTAGTGATCTTTTCTGTTCTTCTGATAGTTGCTAATTTCATCTGAGATACAGACAATACAATGCTTCTGAAGTCATTAAAAGTTGGGAGATGTTTCACTCCTCCAACTGGATGTAATTGTCTTACATGCAATGGCTAGAAGAATCCATAGGAGTGAAAATTTTGCTCTGGGGGCACATTGTGGAATGGGTGCATTAAACAAAATTAAAGATTTGGGCAACTGAAAATTATCATTAAAAACTGTTTGCAAATATTGGTTCATCCTATCCCAAAATGCTTTAAGCAATTTACAGTAAAAAAACATGTGTTGCCAATCCGCTTTCAGTTTTTCTTTACATCTCCAGCAGCCAATTTCTTGTTTAAACATTAATTTAACTTGTGTGATGTAAAAACAGACTTATGAATAAATTCCCATGCAACTTCCACTGGATTGATAGGGAAGTACATTTAGAAGAAACAAGTATTAATCTTTTCACATTATAATCTGGGGTTTGATTATTAATTGGCTTGTAATAGTCCCAAAAATTTTCTTTGTAATATATTTTTGTGCTTTTTATTATTTTTATAAATGTTTGATAAGTAACCTTTTCCTTGGACCATATGGTTTGTTAAGTAAATCAGATATTCAATACATTTAGGGATATTTTGTCTGACAGCTGGGCTTATTAACTCTAATTTACTTATAACATATTGCCTTAGCTGTTATATTGTTAGCCATATATTTCCATTTATTTTTAACTTGTTCCAGTGATAAAAGTTTGTCATTGTAACAGTTGATGCCAATATAATATTTCTTTTTCTTTCAAAATTTTAATTATAGCCACATTAAAAATATTCATACAATCATGGATATAGGCAATAGGGTATAACAAAAATACCCATGCCTTAATATCTGGATTCTTATTTAGATAATTATTATATACTTTTAATGTATCTGTTATCAAATTGGAAGTTACATATTTCTTTTTATCCAAAACTGCATATTCTCTCCCAATCCAGTGGAAATTATTAGGTACCAGTTCTATGCACTGCAATGAAGCTTGTTGACTTGATTTTAACTATATACTTTCACATATCTGCTTCCATCTGGCTGAATAAGAGGTATTCAATCACAAGGATAATGTCTTTATAACAGATGATAAAGCATAAATCTCTGGCTGGAAGATGTATACCCCCACTTCCCAATCATTCAAATGATGATAAATAGCTATTCTAGGTTTATTATAACACCATAAAAAGTTTAGCATTAATTGGTTAAACTGATTAATATATTGTTTGGAGGCGGACTAGAGAATGCTTGCATAAGATATAATAGTTATGGGAAAATAATCATCTTAATTATGTATAATCTGTCCTTCACTGTAAAGAGGAAGTTGTTCCATTTCTGTATTAGACTTTTATATGATTTAAAATATTGTTATAGTTAGTAGTTAATTTTTCCCTTGTATTCTTAGTTAGTATAACCCCCAAGTATTTGATTTTATCATCAGGGGCAAGAGATTGAGAACATTTCTTATTTAAATTCCTTTTGCCAGAGTTTAATAGCAACAATTTAGTTTTGTTTTCATTAAATTTGATACCAGAAAGAGACTGAAAGTAATCAATTGATTTCATTAAAGCAGACAGCAAATTAACATTATCACTTAGTGTTAGCAAAATGGCATTAGCAAAAAGCTGTATTTTCATTTCTAGTTTATTCCCCAGCAGTATACCACTAATGTTTGAATTCATTCTAATACAATGTGCAAAGAGCTCTATTAACAAAGCAAATAACAAAGGAGATAGAGGGCATCCTTGCTTTGTGCCCTTATTAATTGATATTGAAGTCGAGAAACATGACCCGACCTTGATACAAGCTAAAGATTTCTCATAAAGTGACTTTATTAATTGAGTCAAGTTATGCAAGGAACCAAAATTTTCTAAAGCTAGATAATTCCAATTAACTGAGTCAAATGCATTGTTTGTTTATAGTCACTAGGATCATATTCCTCATTATTAGGTTTACATAATCAATCAGATAAATTATTCTTTTAATGTTGTCATACGTGTTTCTGTCCTTTATGAAGTCTGTTAGATTCTCCTCTATTAACAAAGGAAGTAACTGCTTCATTCTATTGGCATGAACTGCCATGAACATTTTATAATCAACATTCAAAAAAGATATAGGTCTATAAGACAAACATCCATTAGCACTTTTTCAGATTTCAAAATAGGAGATATTACCATATACTTCCAAGAAGGAGGTATATCTATGCCTTCCTTTACTAAATTGAACACCTTTGACAACAAAAGAGTAGCCCCCTTAGGCATAAGTTTAAACATTTCTGGAATAACATTGTCTGTGCCAGGTGCTTTTTTAAGTTTTAACTTATTAATGTGTGATTTGATTTCAGTCATTGTTATTTGCTTATCAATTAACTTGACATGCTGGTACTGTAATTTAATGTTGATGTTTGTCTTAAGAAACAAACTTATTATATTTTGTGAGTCTAGTTCTGCAGCGTGTGAGCTAATATTAAAATAATGCACGCTAAATGCCTCCAATATTCCTTTTCAATCTGAAACTTTCTTCCTGGTGCCTGATATATAAAATTCCTTTAGCTGATTTAATTTTAATAATTTTTTTTAGTCCTGTTTGCTATTCTCTTTTGATTTCTAGGATTCATTGAGTAAAATACAAGTCAAATTTTCTCAACATCAGTCATAGTTTTGTGATGTAATATTTCTAAATATTTTTTATTCTTTTCTTGCAATTTATTAGCTAAGTGCCTCATTCCCCTTTGAATGTTAAGTTTTGACTAGCCTGCAAGTTGTATAGCTTGCAAGTTGTATAGCATTGCCAATGTTACTAAAAGAACTGTATGGAAATGTTACCCAGGGTTGTTTGCATGTGCTGTGTAATCAGTTAGCTTTGTTTGTAAAGCATGCCTTTTTCGGCCATAGTTGTTACTATTTATGACTACCCAGGTAACTTAAACATAGTTTCCATTGATTTGATGGTATTCCTTGGTTTACAGGCTCTGCAGTCTCCAGTTTAAAGTACTGCATTTGTGGAATATGGAACCCTCAATGGCCTAATCATAAGACCTCTGTTGAGTTTTACCCAGTGGTTCACACTCGATTATGTAGTCCATTTAATCATACCTTGAGCATGCCAGGTCTTATTTGCTTCAGTTCAATCTACAAGCCCATCACTGTGAAGCCGCTTGCACATGCCTTTATCCAAATGTGATCCTAGCTATTATAAAACATTGTGCGATAACTGGCAAACCACAGAATACAACCTAACCAGTAGCTTAGGCAGAACAGTTAACCTAGTCTTACAATACTTTAAACAGGTGTCTGTTTTACATTTTTTATTGCTATACTTTGTCTGCACCTATCCTTTAATTACCTAAAAGCACAATGTACTGTTTTTTTAGATAAGCAGTGTATTTATCTAACCCTTAATTGCCTAAGAGCAAATGTACTGTTTTTTGTAGCTAAGTAGTGCATTTATCTAATAGCCAGTCTGCCTACACTACCCTCTCTTTATCCCTCCTCTACTCTCTTATTTTTACTCTCCCTTGCCCTGCTACATCTTCCTCCTTCCTTCCCTCCTACACCTCTTAACATTACCACCATGCCACCTACTCATACTACTTTCTACTCTGCCCACTAGCCCTTTCACAATGTCTCCTATATCACCTGACATGCCTAAGCAAAATATCAACACCCCTTAAACACACATCTGTAACTGACATACATTCGTCATCCCACCCCAGCTACTGTGGTATATCCCCCAGCTTGTATGCACTCGATATACTTCTACATACCAAGGTATAACTACTTCCTCTCCATAATCATACACACAGCCATAGTTCCATCTCCAGTTACACAAAAAAAACTCCTACCCTTCAACTACCTATCAAAGCAAGTTAACATATGTCTTTGAGGAGATATCCACCCCAACCTGGGCCATCCTACTAAGAACACCATCCCCCCAATCACATAAATCACTAAATCTCACAACAATCAATCTTCAGAGTATCAGAAACAAAATACCAGAATCCCATGCCTGGCTGTCTCGGAACAAACCTGGCATATTAGCAGCAATCGAAAGCTGGTTGAAACCTTACATAAAAGATTCAGAATTCCTGACTCCAGGTTATGCCTGTCTATGGGCTGATAAACCTCATAAAAAAGGTGGAGGCATTGCCATAATTTTCCCCAATACTTTCACCATTGTCCCATACTCCAAGCCTATACCTCAATTCACTACTGCCGAATCACTGATATCATTCCTCAAACTCAACAGCTCTAAGTATCTCTGCATCAGAGACATATACATTCCCCCAGGCAACAATATTCCTCTTTTAGAAGATATTCTCACCTGGATATCAAACACTATTAAAAATGAGACAATAATCCTAGGTGAAGTAATCATAAACTGGCTAGATTTCATAGACCACTCTCCCTCACCCAATATCAACCTCTTCAACTTTACAGAGCTAACAGATATAACTAGACCTAACAAACATAAAGGCAGTGGCTCACTTCTAGACTGGATACTTGTCCCCGACCCTAACAAAATCTCAACAGAAGGAATTCTCTCTTGCAGTATTAGTGACCACCTTCCAGCCTTTATAATTCGTACAATCAACACAACATCTTCCCAACACCTAATTAAACAGACTAAAAATCTAAGTAACTTTAACCCAACAGTTCTCAATGAAACCCTTAGAACTATCAAATGGAATATCCTGAAACTCCTGCCACTCAATGAAGCCCTTAAGTTCTTTAACTTTACATTCCTAACTATCGTCAACAAACTAGCTCCACGTAGACAAAAAAAAAAAGATTCAAAATTAAGCATTCTATATGGCTTACTAAACCTACCAAACAAACTATGGATGACAGGGACAAAATATGGAAAAACTGGCAAAAGTATAAAGATCCCACCAATCTATTACAATTCTAGCAGCTATGTAACCAAATAAAGTGCCTGATCATTAAAGATAGAAAGGAATACTATCTAAACCTTCAAAAAATCACAAGCAAAATCCTAAGAAATTCTGGAACATTATTTCATCTCTAATTAACCCTGGCACCATTAACAACCCATGCCCATTCCACAATAAAACTGCCAGTGAAATAGCCACACTTTTCAATTCACATTTCATTAATACCATAGCCAAATTCACCAATACTTTTCCCAACACTAATACTAGCTCCTCTTCACTCTCACATCCATCTCTGGAAACCAAACCCAACTCTTCTACCTTTTCTTTTTCCACCATTTCCATCTCCACCATAAATAAACTTATCCTCAAACTGAAACCTGCCTCATGTACCCCTGACAACTTACCCCCAGAATATCTCCAGATGTCAGTAAGATCCATTGCCTATCCCATTAACATACTTCTCAATAGGTCTCTCCAAGAGACTTATGTTCTTGCAATATAGAAAAAAAAGGATTTATTCTCCCACTCCATAAAGGTGGTAACAATACGAATATATCTAACTTTAGACCATTGTTATTCTCGCTCTCTCCTATCTCCAAAATTCTTGAGAAATGCATTTGTCACCAACTTCTAGATTACCTACTACTAAACAAACTCCTCTCCCCAACTCATCACAGGTTTAAGCCTGGCCACAGCACTACTACTGCCCTTATGTGCTTTATGGACACTGTCAATCAAGCCAGAAATAATGGTAAATGTGTATCCTCTATCTTCCTTGACCTTTCAAAAGCATTTGTTATGGTCTCTCATCTCCAACTGCTCAGCAAACTCTCCACCCTTGGCATCTCCCCCCAACCCTAAACTGGTTCACAAGTTATCTAAAAGATAAACAACAATCCACTAGATGGCTCAATGCTTTCTCTCCATTTCTTAACTCCTCTACAGGGGTACCCCAAGGCACTATTTTAGGACCTCTACTATTTAGTATTTTTATACGACTTCCATACCAACCTTAAACATGGAACTATTGTACAATATGCAGATGATTCAACCATTATTTGCTCTGCTAAATCAATAACTGAACTGTAGATGAGCCAGAATGCCTTTACCACCACTGAAAGCTGGATGGCTAATAATCACCTAGCCCTAAACCCCCCAAAAATGAAATTGTTAATATTCACCCCCAAGAAAAACCTCTCTGTCAATAAGACATATTTCACCATTCATTCATAAATCAGTTCTACCATAGAGGTTGTCTTCCGCACCAAGTTGCTAGGAGTCTTCCTTGAAGAAAACCTGACATTTGACCTCCACATCCATAATATTATCAAAAATAAAAACTATAAGCTAGGCACCCTTTACCGACAAAAATACTATTTTAACTGCTCTACTAAGCAAACTCTCACCTTAACCTTTCTCTTACCTTCAATCCTCTGTGGTGCTCCCTTCCTCACCAATATCCACTCCACCCTAAAAAACAAGTTTGGAACATATTACAACAAGGTAGCCAAGTTTGTAACCAGTACAAAACACTCTTCCCATCATTGCATTGCCTTAAAATCACTCAACTGGCTGGAACTCCCACATCAGCTAATCTACCTGAAGCTCATCCCCAACCACCCAAATAGGCCACTTAGATCTGAAAATCAACTTTTTCTACAAGTAGATATACCCAAACTTCCCGCTGGAAAACTGCTTTATTCCTTCTCTATTGCCAAGCATTGGAGCACTCTCCCATTAAATATCAGAACCTCCAGTAGTATCTCTTCCTTCAAAATATCTGTGCGACATCACCTCTCTGCTTTATGGCAGTGTAATTGTCTCAGCTTTTACCCATCCATAACCTATCTATTCCGTTTCTACTCAAATTTACATCCTTACCCCTAAAACTTTCTTTTCTCTAGTCAAAACAAATACTGTATCTCTGTTTCCTCTATCCACCCTCACCCTTTCATCTTGCCACACCTTTCTTTCCACTCTGCTGCCTATAACACCAGAACAACTTCAGTATACTGCCAAGATATCCTTTTCTTCAGTGTACTACCCTTAGAGCACTATAATTTAATCATGTTACTAGTTTGTGACTCTTACCTATTAGAAATCTGTACATATCAGACATTTGCTCATTTTTGACTTTTGTATATAGCTGTCTGATTTGTAATATTGCTTGTATATTCTAATTGTTCCAATTCTGACCTTTGTATATTACTGTTTTGTAATATTGCTTGTATATTCTGTTTTATTTTATATTTCATGTATTGTTGTACTGTGGAGCTTTTCTCTCTGGGACTCCACTAAAAACAGGTTATTTTGGCCCAGTGGACTTTCCTGGTAAACAAATGCCAATAAATAAATTAAATAAATAGTTAAATAAATAAATAAATAAAGTAACCAATTGCCTAAGCAGCTGAAATTAAAACCAGTGATCCCACTCTAGTGTCATGTAACCATGCCCTCGTAAAACATTTGTAATTATACCCAGGTCATTACCTGCCAAATGCACCACTAACACTAAAAAGCCCAATGCCATCCAACAAAGGAAGCACAACTGCAAGTCATCCTACCTAACTGCAGCACCCTTTTACTGCCCAAAGGTTATGTTAATAACCAAAATGAGATTTCCTTTTCAAACAAATCAATTTAATAATATTCCAACCTCCATACCCACTATTAGAAAGCAGAAACATCATATGACCAACATAGCATTCACTAATCATTGCACCACCCTCACAAAAATTTCAAAACATCACTAAAGGAAATACCCCCAGAGGGTAACTCAAAGAACCTCCATCTACCAATGCCAACCCTCACAACACAACTATCTTGTCAATAGCTAGAGCCTATCAGTCTTCACATTATCAAACCTAACCCCAACCCTTCAAACATATGACCCACATCCTAGATTTAGTAAAGTCACCTAACCCTGTCACCTGTGTAACCATACTAATCAGAACTAAATCCACCTTGACCAGCTAAACTGCCTTACCTTGTACCCAAGCCTAAACACAATTTAACAAAATATTGTAATGCCCTAACCTATACCTTTCTATCAAAAGCTGCCCCAAAATCCTATACCACATCTAATCATTCCATACCAACCTGACACCTCATCTGACAACAGCAGGGCCTTGTAGCACTGCCCTATTGTCCAAATGAAGATGACCCATTTACCTCACAACTTCTCCTACTAAACCGTCAATACCAGACAAACTGAAACTAAATCCAAATAATAACATCCCTCCTCCAAACGTCCATTCATCCTGCACATCCCACCTCCAGACATCCTTCCATCCTGCCATCCAACAAGCCAAAATCATTCCCCCTATATATGTAAAATTCAAAATCCCAATGAGCTCCATAACATCCTTAATCCACCCTTGTCCCAAAGTTTCACCCCTCAAAAATGTTTTTCTTTTACTTTTGCATCTGGTAAATCAACCTGCATCTACTAGCAACTTCCGAAACGATGCCTTGCTTGGACATTCAGATGTCTGATTAAACAAAGGAAACCAGTTCCTCATACATCCCCACATGCACAAATACCTTGCAATACTCTGTCTTCAGCTAGCCTTAAAGCCCCACCCATGGAGAACATTACTAACTCCTAACGTAGATCAAACCCATCTACCATACCCACAAAATGCATCCCAACCTCCTGTTGTTGTGACTCCACCCCCACATGTGGACAACCCCAAACCTTCACCCAGCCGCTGACATATCTCATCCCCATCTGTACCCAGGCTGTTCCCAAACCTCACCAACTCTTGAGCAACTAATAAGTAGGATTAACTGCAACCTCATTGTGCACCATTCCAGTGGCAGGAACATCCATCACATCAGAATCTCTCACATTTCAAATCCACTTCTTTCAGGTCACTGCCCGATGCCCAATATGCACTGATGTCCACTCTGCACTTCCCCATTTGCAAAAGAAAAGAAAACTGTCAATTCTCTGCAGACACATAAACAAAAATTTCTTTTAACTACCAGCTGGAGTATGTTACAAGTAAACACTGCGTATGAGAGATAATTTAAATATCAAAATACCTGGGTCACTTTGTGATTTCTATAGAAAACCTGTACAGCACTATATGGGCCAAGTTAACATATGTCTTCAAACAGTCTTGGGGTCATTTCTGGAAGCAAGTGCTACGAGAGTATACCCACACAATCAGTCTTACCCAAATTAAAAGTTTAAACAAACCACATAGTGATCTGTTAAAAAGTGACCCTGACAGCTTCACCCCAGTGCTGCTTTGTACTGTAACAGCAACATGTACACCGCAATGAAACTTAATGTTCTTACAAGTGAATGAAATACCTTCATATCATACCTATACCTCTCAAGTATACCTCATCCCAAGGAACTCTCCCCATACGTGGTCACAAAGTTCATGTTCCTCAAAGCTCCACATCAAAAAAGTCCACCACACATTCCACACTAACAATTTAACTGATATCAGTGGTAAACAAAACTGAATCATTATTCCATCAAAAGACCTATTCCAAATAAAACCATCACATTTCAATTTTCCAAAGAGCCTCCCAGTAAAGCCATCAGTGTGCCATCATAAAATGTTCCAGCCTTTACTCCCCTGTACCCCACATTCCAAAACAAGATAGTGTAACAGATAACAGTCCATTTCCCTAACCCAGTGATCCAAACTACTCACTTTACAATCTGGCCATTCTGCAAAAATCTGTACCAAGGTATGGTATAAGCACTTCTTCTCAAACACCCCCACCCACCAACTGTCAATGCAGGCACATTTCCCTTGCTCCGAGCTCCAAGCTCATGTGTATCTCAATGCAAGGAATGTACCAGGTTATTTTAGCTATCCTATGACCTTCCCAGTAGAAGTTGTTAGTAAGCCGTTAATGCATGCCATCTTTTGCCCATTTACTCCACATTATGAAGGCTGGTGTTTGTCATCGTGTGGATGAAAAATTAAAGGCTATGGCTATAACTTCGATGCCTGTCAGTTATCTTCCGAAATTTACCTTCCATGATTTCCTAATGAATTGCCTGAAAACCACAATTTTAGGAAACAAAATGTTATGAGGAGCAGCTGAAACCATCCCCAAAACCCCAGACACCCTGCAAACTCTCAGGCAGCTGAGCCATACACTGCTGTGCAGTATTGCAAAATGGACAAACCCTTAAATACTGCAATTACAAGTCTATAAAGTTGCAAGAATACATGTCTTGCTGTCCACCATACCTCTCAACCTTTACAAACAAAATCTGGACAAAGCTGTAAACAAAAATAGGCCAAAGGCTCAAAACAAGGACAATTTTTTTCCAACCCATTAGCAAACTGAAAGAGTTAACAGATAACGTTGCATTACCATGAACTTTCTGAAAGGTAGAAAATATGAAACTGATCATGTGTTAAACAAGCTTTAAAGACGACTAGTATCTTGCTAGATAGGCATGATGTTATGAAAAAGGGGTCAAAATATGAGGCAAACAGCAGGACATTCCACACATACCTCTTAACCTCTTAGAGCAAGAAATCCAGTCAAAGCCACAACTCAGTAGGACCAAACTATGAGGCAAACAGCTGGACAACTGACTTACCATTCAAAGTAGGAACAACCTTCAAGAATGAATATGATAGTAGCAGGTAACTGAAATTATGCAAAGTACCTACCCATTGTAAAAGGTCATACAGAACAAAATAAGTCACACACAGTGTGCTATAAAGTACATTAATGTGTTAATCCCAGATAGCCTTCACTTTGATTTTTTTATAAAGAGTTCCAAAATCTGTTAGCACCTTATTTATATCAGTATTATTGAAAAACCTGGTAAAGATAGGCATATATGAGACAATTACAGACCTAAATCACTATTGAATTCTGATTATAAAATTTTAACCAAAATAGTTGATATTTATTAGTAAATCTTCTGGAGATATTGCACGGCAGTCATTTTTTTCTGGGAGAATGCGTCTGTAGCTACGTAGCTATTGCAAGCTAAAGTGTTATACATTTCCAACAATAAAAAAAGTTGTTTCTTGTCTTGTAAAGAACCTGCTTTCTATGTTTGTAAAGCTTTTGATAACAACAATATAAAGTACTGATTTCAAATATTAGAGGCAATGAATCTACTTTGAAAAGTACTTAAAATTATTCAAGCATTATTTTCAATACACGATTTCAAGTTTTGATTACTAAGAAAATTTCACAGGTTGGACAATGGATAAAACGAGTGTGTCATGGCTGGCCACTCTTAGCATTTTTCTTTTTATTGGCAATATATCCAATTTCAAGAAAATTTGATTTAGAAGAAAATACTCCAATTCACATTTATAATTTTTCTATCAGATTTATTGTATACACTGATGATATCATATTAACTTTATAAAATATCCAGAGCTCTTTAAAATGGTTTTAAATGATAGAATATATTAAATCAATAACAGGATATTCAATTAATCCTTCTAAAATAAGGTAATGTCTTTGATTTTTGAGAGATAAATAATTTTATGATAGAATTTTGCTTGATTTGAAAATCATATAACCCAAGTTCACACCAAGTATATTTATAAGACAATGTTAGATTTAAATAATAAATGAATCAAGGTTAAAATTTAAAATGCTGAGAGAATAATTACTGAAACTTAAAATGTATTCACTGTGGTCCTTTTCATTAAAATTTCTGTTATTCTACCAAATTATGCTGCGGTGGTGCAGCGGTAGTGTTGTTGCCTCACAGCAAGAGGTTCTCCCATTCGATTCTCGGCTGGAGTGCGGGGAGTGCCTTCTGTGTGGAGTCTCCATGTCCTCTCCACGGTCGGATGGGCATTCAAAAGACATGCATAAATGGGTGTGCCGTCGTTGAAGGTTGGACATCGAGCTGGCACCTCGGCGTTCATTAAAATCTACTGCCAATCATTAGCGGACCGGAGTTCAGCTGTGTGACCCCTAACCGGGAAAAGCCGAAAGACAACCATAAATAAATCCCTCAAAAATTGGAAGAAATTTGTTTGGCAAAGTGGTTCACAGTGAAAACCATGGGATGCATTAAAAAGTTTACTTCTTAAAGGAAGCTGTGAAGTAAACGACCCTCCCCCCAAGCACACTCACAACATCAATAGAAGTTTTTTTTTTTGAACGTGTTTTCATGGCAAAATGTTCAAGACAAAAAGTATTTTAGTTTTTTTTTCAGGGGCTATGGCAAATTTGACCATCAGCTTTGTTAGGTGCAACCCAGTCCAGACCCCAAAAGAATATATGTTTAATACTTCATACATTAACTGGCATTTTTCCTCGCATAGCATTTTTGTGGCTATACATCCCTGGAAGATTGATCTACTTTTAAGATAACACGTTGTACCTTTTCCAGAACTAGAGTCAGGGTTTTTTTTTCAACTTTCTGTTAATTTAGGTTAGTTATGGGCAATTAAAGTTATACTTCCAGCTGATCATCCATGTTTCAGATAGCTATAAAAAGATCCATCTGATATATCAAAAGTCATATACACAATCAGAAAAGACCTTGTAAAATAATTACTTTACTAAGAATTAGTTTCTACCTATATATAAATAAAATTATAGGTGAATAGAATAAAGATGTGATTACACCATTAAGTTGAGTAGAGTTTTTTTTTTTTTTTTGGATTTACGCAAATCTTTAATTTTTTTTTTTTTTTAGGGATAGGATTATTCAGCATAAAATATATTATAGAAGTTACTGGATCCTAGTAAAAAATGGGCTTGGCAGCTGATTATACAAAATGTCATTGTTGTGGTCAGATTGGTGACTGGTATCATATGTGGTGGACATGTCCTAGAATTCATCTGTGGCAGGAAAAACAATTAATATAATAAATGGGTTTTGGAACTATAACTGTGTTTTCTCATTTGATATTTCGATTCTATTCAGATTACATTAAATGCCTATATTTAAAATGAAAATAGTGGCCTTGAATTTATTCTTGAAAAAAATGGTTTATTTTTAAATATTATGTGAAATGTAAAATAATTAATTTTGATGTTTAAAGGTATACATATTTTTATTTTACTTCCCTTCAGGTGATGAAGAGGATGATGTGTAGCTAAAGCAAACTACAATATATTTATACTGTTTGAAATTATATCACATACTATGTTAAATTCCCTACTTATTTAAACATGCTAATATAATACAGGAAAATTAAATAAAAATATATTAAAAAGGATGCCAATGTGCTGCACTACCACAACAGTAAAAGGGCACATTTTCTGAGTTATGGCAATGTTGTCTAAGCCATGTACATATCTGTACCTAATTAATGGCCATCTAATCAATGAATCCTAATGGCTAATTAATTAATGAATCCATCCATCCATTCTCAGCCCCTTTTTCCCATTTTGCACATGGGGTCGGTGTGTCACTTCAGCAGTGGCAATCATCTCAAGCCAAGCTTTACACTGCCAGATACTAATTAGGAAATGCATAACTGCAGTATGCAGGTCTTTATTAAATTCAGAGACAGAACAGTATCAGAAATATTACTCTGATCACTGAAAATTAGCCAAGTATTTAAACCTATGCCCTATCATAGCACAATTGGCAGACTTCCATAATAACAATAAACAGGACAATATCTTAGCTAATGAAGGCAGCAATATATTTAATAGTATCTGAATAATGAGTGCATTGCAGTGGTACATGTGTCTCTAACTACTAAATTTATTTGCAAAATTATATAGAAGTAATTGTAGCATGTGCTTCCCCCAAATTAAAATGTTATTTTATTTGTTTATTGGGGTAGACCAGTGATCTGCACTGACCTTTTCAGAATCAGCCCAGGTACCGTCTGGTTAAGTGACTTTCTCAGAGTCAAACAGTTAGGCAATGGAGGCTGAGGGACTCAAACCTTGTACCACTGGACCATAAGAAACAACTCATTAACACCTCCTTAATTATCTGAGCCAACTGTCAGACAATAATGCTTTAGCCATATAAAAAGAAATGTTAATAACCAAATCAATGACAAGGGTGGGATAAGGGGACAACTTCTCTGAGTGTAAAATCTTAGGAGTATGATCAGCTCTGTTAAAGAGATGCTGATTAGTCCCTGCAAGCAGTGCATGTAATCATTTAATCAACCTCAGCTGTGATAATGGCTGCTTGAAACAAGGTCAGTGTTTGGCTTGATTTTGGGAAGTGTATTTGTCAATCTGTAAAAGTTATCAGCTGATCCTTGACTGCAAACAGTATGGAAAATAAAATGTTTCTTATACTGCTTGCAGACTTGCAAGTCAGGGACTGACTAACAACTCTTGAACAGTGCCAGTCACACCCTTCTAATTGTGTGCCTATGAGGAAATTTAGATATTTCCTATAGTCGGTGAAAGTTGTAGCAGAGAAATATCATCTATACAATAAAGTGCGAACAGACCTTTTTTTTTTTTTTGTCCTCAACTCTGGAAACTGTTTTGTTCCCTAAAATAGTCGGAAGTCACCAGATAGGGTCATTGTTTGGGAGCAACCACTGATCTAGCTATAGACAGCTCTGCTAGCAACTATTGCAGCAACTGTAAATGTCTGTCTGAAATACCAGTGTATTGTAATTAGGCAGATTAAAACTACATCAGTATATACAGAAAAAGCTCTCCAGACACATTCCCAGGTATACTGTAAAAACATTTATCACAGTATGTTTGCAAAATTAAGTGCAAACTAGTATGTCTGTATTACACTACATGGGATCACTTGGGCATAACTATTGAAGTATGCTGTTATTTCATAAACTATTAAATTGCCTTCTCTGTGTGTATATATATATATATATATATATATATATATATATATATATATATATATATATGTGTGTGTGTGTGTGTGTGTGTGTGTGTGAGACAATTAGGTTCATGGGTAATTACTAGAATTATTACCCCAAGGGAACTTTTAAAGCCTAACCATTCTTCCCAAGGTGAGAATCAAACCCTGATCTTAACTATTATACCAACCCCTTTTGATTGAATCACATCAATATCAACAGTCTAAATACTGACAAAAAGTATCTAATGTTAAAAATATTGACAGTTAAAAATACCTAAACACAAAATATTGACAGTTAAAAATATCTAAACACAAAATATTGACAAAACTGAAGTTACACCAGGGAAGGGTATATGCCCTTTCCTTCCTGTTGTATGACCATAAAGTTGGTATATGTAATTAGCAGAGGGTGTGGTGGGTGCAAGGGGCTTTCCCCATGCAACAACATTGGTTTGGGATGTGGTCAGGTTTTGTCGATATTCTGTGTTTAGATATTTTAACTGTCAATATTTTGTGTTTAGATATTTCTGCCGATATTTTAAACATTAGATATTTTTGGGACAGTATTTAGCCTGTCAATATTTAGGTGATTCAACCAATTGTCATACATCCATAAATATATATATATATATATATATATATATATATATATATATATATATATATATATATATAGATAAATATAGATATATATGTGTGTGTTTGTGTGTGTGTACTTCATTGAGTATTCTATTTCTTCACTCTTTCCTCAAAAGGGACATAATCACATTTGTATATCTAATGTATTGCATATGACAACTTACTTTTAGCACAGATGTTTAAAGTGGAGAACCCTCATTTAGGTTCTTTACAGAAATGTCCTATATAATATTATTTTTGTGGACAGATGCACTAAACATTTTTCCTGACTTTAAGTGGAAGGACTTGTTCTGAGTTTTTCTGACCAAATACTTAGCTAATTGTGTTCACTTACCCCTACTTATGAATATCTTTAAAAAATACTCTATTACTGGAACTATTAAAAAATTCACATATTATATTTACAATACATTATACATAACATAAAAGCACATCTTATTTTTATATCATATACATTAGATTTCATGGTATTTTAAACTCATTTAATTCAACAATGCCATGCAGATGAAAATCGTGTGAGGTACACTCACAGTCAACACAAATATCGTATTTATAATATGATAAGTAACTAAACAATAAAACATTCATACCATAATAGATATACATGAATTTAAAGGAGCATTTCTAAAAAACACATCAGGTGGAAAAGATAATTTTACAGTTACATACTTGAAGGTATTCTACCTGCATGCTATACAGAAATCAAATTCAAGTAGCCAATCAGTCTGGATCAAAACTTCCTAGACGCTAGCTCTGTGGCATAAAGGGATAAAGCCCTGACAATGCTATAGGTTACCTGAGGTTGATTAGTGGCTCATGTGCCTGGCTGAGTAGGACTGGAGTGAGAGATTGCTACCAGCTTCCCCATCCTGAAGGGGAAGAAGGCAGTTCTGTCTTCTCACAAAGAAGACAACTACTTGGTATACCCAGTGACACTAATAGCTTCATAGGTTCATAGGTAGGTACTAGGCCCGAAAGCATTTATAAGCCTAGCCAGAATGTGTTGGCTTTCACTGCCCCCTTAGATTAGTTCCCTGTGCCTCTGTCCAGCAGAGCCACTGAAGTGATCCCAGGGGAAAACTTTCTGTTTCCCATCCACTCGTCAAGGTTTCTCTTGAAGAGTGCTAGCGAGGAGCACTGCCTAATGTAGATTGGAATCTTCTTCCAAAGCATGGGAAGTCTCTGGGACAGGAATCTATCCTTCCAGCATGTCCTATTTATTGTTGTGGTGAGGTTTAGATCCCTAGAGCGTGTGGCTTGAGGTGATAAGGTTTTCTTTAGGTGGGGCATGTCCATCAATTCTGAGTTGGACATGGCCTTGTATGTCAGGCAGAGATCACCTCTGAGCAGGTGGTATGCAACCGAGTACAGCTGGAGTTTCTTCAGTCGAGCTGCATGGGGCATCTCTTTGAGGCCAGCGATCCTCTTGTTGAGGTACGTCTGTGGTCTTTTCAGCTGTTGCAGGTGTCTTGTACGGTACATCCCATATGGGGAATTGTACTCTATGATGGGTCTGATGAGTGATGAGTAGAGGGGCACAATGACCTCTTTTGATCTAGATGCAAACCCTTTTTTGATTAGGTGGGCCACATAGAAGGATTTTCTAACCACTTTGGCAATGTGATTATCAAAGGAGAGATTACTATCTACTTGGGTCCCCAGATCCCTTATTACATTTTCCGTATATAGGGGACTACCACCTTTGTGGTAGTTTGTGGGTACTTTGTTATTTCCAAAGGGAATGACTATGCACTTTTTGGCATTTAGCTTGAGGCCATGATTTTGACACCAGGTATCCGTCTCAGTGAGACCTTTTTGGAGGATGTCTGTGTCAGCCGATGAGTCAGTTATAGCCCCTAGTTTGCAGTCGTCTGTGAACTTGGTCAGCCATAGTCCTGCTGTGCTTGTCTGTACTTCAGAGAAGTATATGCCGAACAGGACGGGTCCTAGGATGGAGCCCTGGGTAATGCCACTTGTAACCGGTTTAGAGTCAGACCTAGCTCCCACAACTCTCACCATATGGGTTCTGTCCGTGAGCCAATTGGCAACCCATCTTGTGACATAGGGGTTTATGTTTAGGCTGGTGAGCTTGTCTATAATACCAGAATGGGGAATGGTGTCGAAGGCCTTTGCGAGGTCTAGGTAGGCTGTGTGTACCACCTTTCCCTCATCTATAGCCTTGATAAATGTCTCAAAGAAGTGCACCAGGTTTAGGAGGCATGCTCTGCCCTTAACAAAGCCGAACTGGGTAGGGTCCAGTGTTTGGAGGTTCCCAATGTCTCTGTTAATAAGTTCCATGATGATGAACTCCATAGCCTTGCAGACCAAGCTAGTCAGGCTTATAGGGCGATAGTTCCCTGGGTCTGTTGTGGATCCACCTTTGTGGAGTGGAATAACTGTTGCTGTGCACCATTCTATGGGTATGTAGCCTGTGGAGAGGCTGAGTTTGAACAGTGTGTTTAGGTGACGGGTTCGTTCATCTTTGAGCTTGTGTAGGGCACAGCCTGAGACACCGTCCAGTCCCATTGATGCTGTGTTTTTGGCTTTGGAGAGGGCTATTTTAACCTGAGTGCCTGTGATTTCAGGGGCTCTACATTCTTCTGGTATGGTTATGGGCCCTTTTGGGGGTGAGAGGGGGTGAAGTTTGCACTGAACCTGTCTGCCAGGATGTTGGCAATATCAGTTGGTTCAGTGTATTTTGTGCCATTCTGCACTAACTCTGAGCAGATCTGAGCATTGCCACTTAGATTCTTGACATAGCTAAAGAATACCTTGGGGTTATCTTTGGAGTGCTTGGCAAGTTTTCTTTCAAAGCTCGCCTTGGACAATTGTATGAGGGATCGTAGTTTCTTACTGATACTGATCAGGGATGTCTTCCCTTCTTGGGATTTTACTCTTTTCTGTACTAGTTTCCTCCTTCTATTGTATAGCTTGTTTATGGCAGGGTTCCACCAGACTGGTTTCCTTTTTGTAGAGGAGTGAGTCTTGGTTTTGCTTGGGATAGCACAATCCATGCATTCTTGTAGGTGCCCATAGAATGCATTAGTAAAGGATTTTGTAGCTTGGACAGCATTATCCTTTAGCATGGGGGCTTTGAAACTTTCCACCTCTATCTTAAGTAATGTGAAGTTAGTTACTTACTAAAAATGAAATTATGTGGACCATTAACCAAAAGATTCTATGTTTATAGAAATATTCATGTTCAGACGGTAGCATCTTGTCCTGAACAAGAGGAAAATGTGATAAGGGAAATGGGAAGAGTTGCCTTGGAAGAGAGGGGAACACATGACAAGGGCCATGTAAGAAAATAACTAAGAGGCTGCATTATGAAAATGAACTCATAAATAACTGAGATTTTGATAGGCACTAGCCCATCAGAAGGAATACCCTACTGTTCGTATTTTTAGGGTAGCATAAAAGCAAGTAGAATGAGATCATCAGTAGGTTAAGCATTTATTCGAGAACAAATTCCTGTACCTCTATACTTGTAATTTAGTGCATCATACTACCTTCCTGCGTCCATGATCTGTAACAGCTAAGTAACCATTTATTTCTGAAATGTGTTTTGATGCTTAATAATTTCTGTTTTTATCTTATCAACTTTGTTTCCTCATGAAAATCTTATGTTTTTGTAACTGATTCACCAAACAGTTATTATGAAACATCGGAATCATTCAGCTCAAAACAACAGTTGAGATTACTAAACCAAAGTCAAATGTTATTTTGCAGGAGCCAAGTCACCCTGCCCTTCCTAACTTGGAAACATACTCTACATATCTATATATCTATATAGATATTATATATATATATATATATATATATATATATATATATATATATATAAAATATTTATATAACGCATATATGAGCAATAGACACAACCTTATCACTTACAACTTCAGAAGCATGAATATAGAATATCTGAATCAACTCTTACAGCAAATAAGCAGGAGATCACTAGATCACCCTCCTACAATAAATGATGCAGCTAATATGTCAAAACAATACTAGATAGCAAAATTCCTTGCACATTTTTAAGAGACAAAAACTCTTCTCAGTCATGGAAGAACACCATTGTATAAGTCCTAATCACAGACAGGAATATATTTAGAGTAATATATATATATATATATATATATATATATATATATATATATATATATATATATATATATAAATGCTCATGTTAATCTACAACACTGTAAACATCTTATAAACAAATGTAAAAGCATCATTATGAAATGTTAAGAAAAACTAGTTTGACTCTAACATCCCAGAAATAATTCCACCTAATGACTGCTAAATACTAATTTAAAAACTATCAAGCCAGGAAGATCTTGTACTACATCCACCCTTCTAAAACTCTCCAAACTGTTACACTGCTGAACTTCTACAAAACTAAGTTCATACCCTCCATTCCCATTCCAGAACATCCTCAACAGCAAGTGTAATGCCACAGCATTCACAGCAATTCACATTAAAATAGGAAAGTATGCTCAAAATACAGAACAATGAATCCTCAACCTCAGATGGTCTTCCATCAACATCCATTATGATGGCAGTTCATTATTTAGCTATTCCTGTAACTATTCTTATAAATATGAACATACAGCAAAGAATCATGCCTACTCTGTGGAAACTAGGTCACATAATACCACTACACAGACACAGAACTTCTACTGAATTAAACAATTTTTGATCTATTGCAACTCTCAACATTTTACCAAAATCTCTTAGAAGAACCATTTGTCAGAAACTACCCATCTGTACCCTAAAACAAAACATTCTGTCTAGTTCTAATCATAGGTTTTGTTAATGTTTTTTGTCTCCATTATCAAAGTTCTCTTAACATGAACTTATTAAATTAGTTGCAATTTATATGTCAATATTATGGTAATATTACTTCAGCTGGATCTCTCAGATGCCATTCTGCTACCAGTAATCATAAGAAATGTTAATATATTAATACACCAAATATTCTCTCCCAGTACTACAAATTGGTTTAAATACAGCTTATCAGACAGAACATTTGGAATTAGATGGGGCTCAAACAGCCAGGTTATATCACAAAAGCATTCTACAAATGCCATATATTACAAAATTATTACAAGAGATATTTCAAAATACCCACTCAGTTCTTTATCTGACTAGCGTGTGGTCCAGTCAAGGCAGACATTTACTTTTCTACACAATCTAGATAATTCTCACCTTCCTTTTCTGACACATGCAGTGAATACAAGTATTTGTCCATCCTAGTTGAAAAATGAATAAGCATACTGCTGTTTTTGTTTTGTAGTTTGTTTCTGTCACTCTGTAATGGTACCAGCATGAAAATTGTCAACATAGTCTACCTTTTTCTCTCCATCTTGTGTTTTGGTAGAATAGTTACAGAGCATTGTGCTGGTTTCTTATGTGATGTCCAGTTAATATTGCACTGGACTGCCACTAATAATGTCATGATCCCCACTTAAAACCCAGGGTCAGTAATTAAGTATCTTCAATCTCCACCACTGACTCCAGTGTGGGAGCATCATGGAAAACACCAGGGCACAGAATACACACAAGTAAAATTCCACAACTTCTCTTAAGAGCACAACAGGAACTTGCTCTATTTCCTGTGACTGGACTATATACCTCTGTCCACACCAAATGTAATCCCTTATCACTTAACACTTCATAGCAATGTGCTCCAGCTGAAGACCTCTGACTCACTCACACTCAAAATAAATTCAAATCTCACACTCTAACACTTATGAGAAGCCTGACACAGATTTCCAGCTGTGTTCCCTCCTCAGTACAAATGATAAATGCTGCCACCAGAGTCAGACAGGTCCACATGCTCTTCAAAGGAGTGATGAATTATTAAACATTAAATATCAAAATAAATAATAGCTATGACCAGAAGCAGCCAAGCATTCAAGGTGACTGGGGAATATCAAACAGATATAAGCACTCTCTAATCTCTGAAAAACACACTGACTGCCCAGCCACAACATAAAGTAATGAAAAACATTTATTAATAAGTAAAATGATTACAAGAATGCAAATCAATAACTTTCAATAATCACTGTCCTTGCAGTCACAGTGCTCAGGGGAACATCGATACCTTCCAGAAGCTGTGGCTCACTTTCAGACTTATTGCTACAGGATAGCTCCTTCTCTTGAACAGCCATCATAACAATCCTGGCTTCAGGTATGAGATCTGTCTGGGTCGTCGCCAGGCTACTGGACCTACATGCCTTTCTCCAAGCCTGACTGTGTGTCACTGCATGTACACAAGGCACTGCATCATCACAGTCATTCTCTATCAGGACAGCTGCAGAAATATTCTCAAACAGAAGCTCTCCTTCCTCAGGAAGTCTAGTAACTTCCAACACTTGTGCCTCACTGTCAGTCTGGGTACTGTCACTCACCTCTGTCCTTTCAGTCACTCTGTCCAAAGAAATACCTACCAGCAGCTGTGGCTGACTTTCAGACTTACTGCTACAGGATATCTCCTTCTCTGAAACAGTCACCACACCAGTCCCAGCTTCAGGAATGAGATCTGTCTGAGTGTCCCCAGGCTACCAGACCTACATGCCTGTTTCCATGCTTGATTGACTGCATGTCACTGCATGTATACAAGGTACTGGATCATCAAAGTCATTCCCTATCAGGACATCTGTAGAAATATCCTCAGACACACCTACCTCCTTGCTTCCTCTTCCACCCTCCCAGTCAAGATGAACCCTAGCCAAAGGTATTTGGAATGGGGTCGCTCCCAATGTTCTGACGGTAGTGGACTGCCCAGGCAAGTACTGCTCTTCTCTAACCACTGCAGGCCTCACAATGATTATATCAGAAGCTGTGGTTCTGTCTTAGTAGTAACCTGTTTACCATTTACTAGGATAGGATATACACTTTGGTGATAGATTGGCACCCCTGTTGTTTCCAAACAACTTACTGCTGGCAGTTTATCATCACCACTTGCAGGCTCCCTCACCTTCTGTTGCTCATCTTACCTTGATGGACATCTAATCCCTAACCATGTACTTGGACTATTAGTTTCCCCTGTTACTGATGTACTCTGTTGGAGTGGTTTAGACTGTCCCCCATATGTTCCCTTATGTTCCTGTGCAGCACTTGGTATTCCTTTCTTATGCAGTGGTGCTCTGCTTGCTAAGCAAAGATCCCATTTCTCCCTAACTCCTCTGCAGAGTTACATTCTCTGTCTGCTAACCAGATTCTCATGTCATCAGGCAAAATACTAATGTCTCGTTCCCTCAGCAAAAGGTCTGCCAGTCCCTCAAATGTGGTGATCAGACACCCACTCTCTCATCTGTGAAAGTAATTAAATCAGCAATATAATCACGTGCACTTTCATCTGCCTTGTGTCTGTGTTCATGAAACTTTTTTCTATAAGATTTATATGTTAGTTTAAAACAATCTAAAAGACAGTTCTTAACTTTAATATAATTCAAACAATCTACATCAGAATGTTTTGACATACCGTGAACAGCTTTACCATGGAGTAAGGGAGTCAAGAGCCGAACTCAGAGCTCACGGTCAACATCATACTGTCTACATACCCTCTCAAATATATGACTAACACTATCAAACTCATCCCTGTCCCTGTATTGAGGAAAAAGTTTACTGACCTTTACAGCTTCTGGGGTCCAGTTATTCCCTTTCCCATTACGTCCATGACCCTCTCATAGGGAAAGAATTTCCAGTTCATGCTGGCACTGTCTCTTATTTTCCTCAGCTTCTAAACATCTCAGTCTCTATAACTCCAGATGTTTGGCCTCCAGTCGTTATACTTCCAGGCATGGTCTCTCTTCAGTTTCTAGTTGCTTGCCCATTCCAGTCTCCTTAACTCTAGATGGATTCTCAGGTCCTCTGAAGAAAATGTGGATTGTCTTGTCTTGGCAGACTGCACATCCCCAATACCAAACTAGAAATCATCCAAATGGCTGGTCTGAGCTGAAGCTGCAACTAAGGCTGAAACCATTGCTTCCTAAATTTGCATGCACCAGTTCTCTGGCTTCGTGCTCCTTGGCCAACTGGTTCTTTGGCAGCTTACTATAGTCTTCTGCTGACATCTTTGCCTGCTATTCCTGACCAGCTATCTACAAATATAAAACTGTGCTGAACTGAGACTTTGTATGTTTACTTTGCGGCTGTCAAGAGTGCACACCCTAATGACAACTACCCACAGGCTACTGAAGTCCAATTAAGAATCCCACACTGCTGGCAACAATTAATGTGACATCCAATTAATATCCCACCGGACTGCCACTAATAATGTGGCATTCCCCACTTAAAACCTGGATCAGTAATTAAGGAGCCTTAATCCCCACCACTGACTCCAGTGTGGGAGCATCATGGAAAACACCAAAGCACAGAGCACACAGGAGTAAAATTCCACAATTTCCCTTAAGAGTGCAACAGGAACATGCTCTATTTCCTGGGACTGGACTATATACCTCTGTCCACCCCAAATGTAATCGCTTATCATATACTTCAGAGCAATGTGTTCCAGTTTAAGAACTCTGACTCACTCATACTCAAAATAAATTCAAATCTCACAAACTCTAACACTTATGGGAAGCCTGACAGAGATTTCCAGCTGTGTCCCCTCCCAATCGCAAATGGTAAATGCTGCCACCAGTGTCAGACAGGTCCACACACCCTTCAAAGGGTGATCAATTATTAAACATTAAATATCAAAATAAATGATAGCTATGACCAGAAGCAGCCAGGAATTTGAGGTGGCCTGGGGAGTATCAAACAGGTATAAGCACTCTTTAATCTATAAAGAACACATTGATTCTCCAGCCACAATATAAGTAATGAAAACTATTTAATAATAAGTCAAATGATTACAAGAATGTAAATCAATAGCTTTCAATAAACACCATAATTTAATTGCCAGAAATATAAAATTAAACTGTAGGATAAAAGTCCATCATCTTAGAAAAACTCTATCTAAATAACTAAACTTTCCTAATCTAACTAGAGAATACTGTCCCTGATCTAATATAAAACATAACAGCAAGGCAAAGGCAGGCTTTTGGTTTTTGGTGAATCCTTTTTCTTGGCTAACCTCTGACTGCAACTCTTCACTAACCACTGCTCTTCACAAACATGTGCAGTTAGAAATACAAAAGGACACTGTTCAAGTAAAACATTGAAGAAGGCCTTAGGATTGTCTGTAGTAGATGTGGCTAATTTGAACTCAAAGTTGACTTTAGAGGATTTCACTAGTGCTCTTATTTGCTTGTTCAGGCTAAGGAGAGATTACTTCCAATTGGGCACCTGCTCCTTCTTGGTCCTGGACAGTCATTTTTTTCCTTTTGTTATATAGTTAATTTATTGCAGATGTCAACCAGACAGGTTTACTCTTCCTTGCGGAGGATAATTTTGTCCTGTTGGTTATTCCTGATTCAATGCATTTATATAAATGATTGTATAGTACGTTGGTGTAGATTTGGATATTGGTGCCAGTTCCTACCATGGGGAGGGGGCTGTGAAGCTGTTTATACCATCCCTCAGGAGGTTGTAATCAGCTTTGGAGAAGTTTTTTTGTTTGACCCTAGCTGGGGGGGGGGGGTCAGGGGAAATGGAGACTCCGAAAGTGGCCGCTTTATGGTCGGATCTTACAAGGGAGGATGATACCGTAGGGGTGCTGCAGTGGTTACTCATGCTGGTTAATACCAAGTCCAAGATATTATGACCTCTTGAGGTTGTACCGACTAGCTGTTCCAAGGCATTTGCATTGATAAAATTGAGGAATCTTTGGGCATTTGTGTTCTAGCATGAGTAGTTTTTCCAGTCTATGGTTGGTTAATTAAAGTCACTCATGATCAGGGTAAAGGGTCCAATATTGATAGATTTGAAGAGGTCCAGATAGGTGGAATGGGCATCTTGAGTCAAATTTGGGGGCCTGTAGCTAGCTATAATTTGAATAGGGGTCTCGTGAATGGCTAACTGCACCTGGAGTGTCTCCTCTGCGTCATACTGTTTGACCAGCCAGGAGGTGTGTGTGTGTGTGTGTGTGTGTGTGTGTGTGTGTGTGTGTGTGTGTGTGTGTGTGTGTGTGTGTGTGTGTGTGTGTGTGTGTGTGTGTGTGTGTGTGTGTGTGTGTGTGTGTGTGTGTGTGTGTGTGTGTGTGTGTGTGTGTGTGTGTCTTTAATATATATTGAAACTCCACCTCCTTTGGCTTTGCTGCCCAATTGTGGGGTCTGAATGTATGATAGGATGACTAACCAGGTAAGGCTGGGGTGCTTGCTGCAGCTTTGAACCAGGTTTCTGTGACTGCATAAATGTCAGCATCTTCCAGGTTTAAGAATGCTTGCAATGAGTGCAGTTTCATGTTTAGACACCTAGCATTTAGCAGCATGACATTTATTTTTATGTTGGTAGTATTGACCTCATGACTTTTCCTAAAAAAGGCACTATGGGTGAGGCAAGGGCCTTTGCCAGAAGCCTGAAGCCCAAATGAGACAGATGCAGGCCATCTCTAGCAAAGCATTGTGGTCTGTCGATCATATCTTCCCAGACTGCCAAGTACTGGATCCCCCTGGAATAACACCAGAAAGTAAACCAACTGTTAAATTCAATCATTTTCTGTTTGTATTGAGACATCATTCTGGGTGACAGTAGAATGCTGCTTAAAGCTAGAGACATACCTGCCGCCTGGGACACATATTCAGCGAGCTCAATCATGTCTCTCTTCATATAGTCCAGGGAGGTATGCCTCAAGTCGTTCACAACAACATGGACTATGACAGAGTCATAACATTACCTGTTGTTCAGAGACTTGAGTGCATGTTGATATGGTGGATTCTGGCACCTGGCAAACAATTAACCGTGACTTTCTTCTTATCCAGCATGGTGAGAGGCACATCTGTGTGTCTCACAATGAAGTCTTCTATGACTAATATGTTAGGTTTATGGTTAGGCCTTAGTGGTTACGAGACACTGGAGTGTGAACTATGCATGGTATGTGGTGTGGAGGGTTGTGGAGTTCTCATGTGTTTTTACCTCTGAGGTCTCCTTTTTTGGGGTTTATTTTTGTTGAGGACCTCCGCATATGTAGGTGTTTGTTGTGTAGTTGTGGGTGGTGTCTGAAGTGTAATGATTGAGCTGACAACCTTCTCAGTGCCAGGTATACTGGCTTGTAAGAGAGAGCATAGACTCTAGCTTTTTTATGTAATTGCATCTCTCACAAATTGTGTTCCTAGGTGGTAGTAGTAGATGGTTGTCCATGTACATGAGGCAGGTGCTATACTGTCTCAGGATGCCCATATCAACCAGGCTGTCAGGGGAAATTGTAGGAAATTGTCCATCCATATTTGTCAGAATCTGAGGAAGAGAGGCCAGGGAAAGCTAATGGGTAGGCATAAAGCCCAAGTACTTAAACCAAAACTAAGAGGCTTAGAATAACACTTAAAGTTTAAACAAGCTAAAAACAACAGTAATAAATGCAGCAGAGAAGATGCAATTGAACACTTTAGAGAACAAGTAGCAGAAAAACCAAGATGAAGTAATAGAGTTGGATGAGGAAACACAAATACTGTAAAAGCAGCTGAATAAAGTTTTTTTTCCTGAAGGATATGAAGTCTGAAACATAAATGTATATCATTATTTAGTGACTTCAATCCTCAGCAATTTGTCAGAAAACCACAAATTTTATGAGGAGAAAACCAAAAATATGAGGCAAAAATCTAGACATTCTCTGAAAATCTGGACAGCTGAGTGGTATGTCTTTACAATTTATCAGTTCTATGTTCAGCCATCAAATGAGCTAACCATTGAACAGCTGAAAATCAAACAATAAGCATTGAAAGTTCACTCACTGAACTTTTATTTCTTCAACAGGGTTCGCCCAGTCACCCACCCACACCCCCCCTTACTATATATACCAACTCTGAGACCATACTACATTGGAAAAGGGTCTATATCATAACATTGAAAGGAACAAATCTCGAACTGCTTAAATATCGAAATTGCCATTCATCAAAATCGCTTTACTGGGGGGCTGTGCCCCCCCCCCACACCCCCTGCTAATTATATATACCAACTCCGAGATCGTACTACATTGAGGAAAGGGCAAAATTCCCGATCTTCACTGTACCGCAATCTCACAAAAAACAAATCGATGAACAGCAATTTCGATATTTAAGCCATTCGAGATTTGTTCCTTTTGATGTTATGATATAGACCCTTGGAAAAAAGGGGTTTGAAACACTTCCATGAGTGGGCTGGGGAAGTGTTGGACAAGCAGTTACTTACCCTGTTAATTAATTGAATGTTCACTGAGTGAACTTTCGATGCTTATTGTTTGATCTTCAGCCATTCAATGGTTAGTTAATCTTAGTATATCATGTGCAATAAACCCCTATTTATCCATTAGATCTATGCAATGGCTAATTTTTAAGTAAGTGCTTCACAAGCATTGATCTGATTTTTATTGTCGAATGCTAAATAATACTTCTGGTTGGTGTTACAATTCAAATAGTTCTACATTTAATTTCCATTGAAAATAACTGAGGTCTTTGTAAGGGTATAATAATGAAATAACCATAATTAATATGGCCTAGGATATATGATATTAGTCTTAGTATATCATGTACATTATCTTCATTCTTTTCTAGCTAAGTATTTTGTCTTTGAAGAGTAGAGCTGTATGATATATAAGACCAGAAAGGCGCACTCACTAAAGGGGCCAAAGTTCCCCTGAAGGGCAATAAATCTTGCCTTGCATTTCATCTGTGACCCCTACTACATCCGGTCAGCATCTTTCAGTCTGTTTTACATATACCAGCTCTATTCCACCAGGCACAGTGCAACCTTTGATCCTGTTTAGCTAACAGTATAGTTTCATTGCAGCAGGTCTTTTCTTCATCTGCTGGTAGCATACACTCAACTGAATGCCACTGACCAGTTGTCCTGGCAACCACAATGCTGTCTTGCTTCTAGTGACACCTTTGAAAAACTTGGGAATTATCCATACCTTGGAAGAATCACCCCTAATAGTCCTACATGCCAAAGTCAACCCTAATGCAAATGAGGTGGCCTTGTATAGTTGCAATTCTCACACCCTTCCAGGCACCATCCTTTCAGACTGTGAATGTGTCATCTAATAAGCTTGCATCATGTTAGTCTAAACTTAGAATAATAACGTTAATCCTCTGGCTAACTGCTTATTTTGTTTGCTGTTATCTAAGGTGATGCCTGTTATAATCCCCACTGGCCTCAGCTATCCTTATTTCTGTATTTGCATCATTTCATTAAACTTTGACTTCTCTATGACATAGGTGTATTTGTGATAACTGATATCTCACCCTGCATGGTAATCACAAGGGGTACTTGTTTTCCATTTTCTGGGGAAAATATCAGAAACGTTCAAATTTAGGCTGTTTTTTGGAAAAACACACACATTTCATGGAATTTGCCATTTTACTTGAGACCTTTCATTCACCATAACCTGCATTTCTTCAGTTGACAAGACTTCAAGGAAATACTGAGGGCTGCGGCATCCCTGAAAGAAGAAGAAAGAGAAGTGGACAAAGAATAGCAGTTTCTCAAAGCAGCATGTGTGAATACTACAGAACAAATACACAGTTATGGAAATAAAGTACGCAAGGAAAGCAAGTGGTCAAATGCAGGAGTCCAGGACGGTCTCAAAACAAAGAAGGAGTGCAGTAAAAAGTGGGACATAGAAATAATGGACCAGACATAGGCAGAAGTACTGGTTGGCTGGCTAACAAAGAGGTGAAGAGAGCAGTCACAATAGCAAACAGAAAGACATCAGAGGTACTCTACCAACTTCTCAAAGGTGATTCAGCAGATACCACACATAAACTCTATCAGGGTGCAAGGCAAAGGTAGAAAACTAAAGAAGATAGTCATCAGATGGCATTTGTAAAGGATGCAAGAACAATGTACTCACTGGTCCACATAACATCACAGGAAGATGAAAGGCGTACTTCTAGCAGCTTCTGAATTAAGAATATCCAACAGAAACGATACAAGCTGATACACAGTTGACAAAGAAAGAGGAAGAAAATTCCACCCTAGAAGAAGCAAGAATAGCACTGAGGAAAATGAAGTCAGAGAAAGCAGCAGGCTCAGATATGATCAAGAATTTGGGTGAGTTAGGGAAGAAATGGCACAAGAGGGTAGTCATAGTAGTATGGAGAGAAATACATATCCCAGATTACTGGAGAATAAGCATTATTGTGCCAGTATACAAGAACAAGGGGGACATCCACAACTGTGGGCAGTATAGAGGTATAAAACTCCTGTCAGACTGAATGAAAGTTCGGGAGAGATTGATTGATAAGTGAATCTGCAGACTAGTAGAAAGTAAGGTGGTAGATGAGCAGTTCTTCAGATCAGGATTTAGCATAATTGACTCAGTGTTTGCATTGTAGCAGACATACTGAAAAAGCTAGAAATGGGTAGAGTCCAACTGGACATTCCTAAACTACGAGAAAGCATATGAAAGGACTCCACAAAAATTAGATTTGGACAGTTCTCCTGTGGTTTAAAGTCCTAAAACATTGGTAGAATTAGAACAGACTCTATACTAAGACCCAATGACTCAAGTCCAAACTTTGGAATTAAGAGGGTTTCCCAGTGAGACCAGCTATGCATCAGGGTTTGCCTATGAGCTCACTGCTGTTCATACTGGTGACTACTTTAGCAAACAGGTTGGAGGGGACAGATCAACAAAGCTATAGTATACACATGATGTGACATTACAAGCAGGTTCTGACCAGGAACTTCAGCAATCGATAGAGGAATGGAATGCAAAACTGAAGGCATGTGGAAAGAAACTAAGTATGGACAAGACAGTTATCTTGGCAGCAAATGGGTAAAATCTGCAAAAATTGAAAATTTGAGATGGAAGTAAAAATAGTGGAAAAGGTTAATGACTTCAAGTATCTGGGAGGGGTGGCTGAGGAGAAGGGAATTCTGTATGAGGAAGTCAGAGCTAGAATCAGAGGGGCAGCAGCAAACTGGCATAGGACATCAGGGGTAGTATGTGACAGAAGAATGCTGGAGAAACTGAAACGTAAGGTGGAGAAAACAGCAATACAATCAGTAGCTCTGTATTGTACAGAAATCTGGACAGTGGAGGCAAAACAGTTGAGAAACCTAGAGGTGATGGAGTTGAAGTGCACAAGATGGGTGGTGGTAGGATACACACTGTAGGGCAATCAAAGAAATGATGACTTCAGATGCAAAAGTAGCTCCAGTTGCAGAGAAGGTAAAATAGAACAGATTACAGTGGTTCAGGCTCATGTGCAGAAAAGCAGAAGATGATTTTGTGAAAAAGATTTGGGAGAGACAGGAAACTTTTCTTTCTTTTCTTTGCTTTCTTATCCCTCATTTTTTTCTTTTTTTTAAGTAAAGGAATGTTTTTTGTTGTATATTAGACAGAAGGCTAGATCAGGACAAAGGATACAAGTTTAAAAAATTGTAGAAATGACATTTACGGGATGCATATGTAATGGAACAGATAAGGCAGAGAGCATATATAGAGAAGTGCCTTTGACACACAAGGAATGGGACAAAAATGGAGTAATTCAATAATCCATAGAGGTGGGACTAATAGCAGTAAGGAAGTATAAGTGACAAACATGAAAAAGGACCCAGATATAATACATGGCATATTTCTCCATGGCAAAAGTAAATGAAAGTGCAAAGCAGACTTACTTCGCCTCAGACCCACTATTAGGGTGATGAGTCTCAGAAGACATGCTAGCATGCTAGCAAGATGTTAAACTGCACCTAGATCCAAGGATTTAAATTTTGCTTGTGACATAAGTAAGACATGTTGGCAAAACAGATACGGCTGTTAGAGGACCCCCATGTTCTGGAACAGGCTCTTCATCAAAATAAGATATTTAATATACATGTCATGTACATGCACAGCATTATGATGAAGTATCACATGAAAAATACTTTATACAATATCATATAATTTTTAGGCAGGATCTAACATTACAGATTCTGACAACAACGATTGGGATTTTTTGGGACAGTTAGTGGAGGGGTGAAAAAGTAGAGGCTACTTTTTGCAACAGGATAAAGTTAATAATTAGATTAATCTGGTGTAGAGCAGAAGCATTTCAAAGAGTTATTTAGGTAGACTTTTATGGAGGTGTTAAAAATGGAAGCTTTGAATGCTTCTAAGGAATATTGGTAGAGTTTCTCAAGATTTAGCAACTTGATATGGATTTAAGTTTTGTCCTATAGAGAAATTTGAAGATTAATAATAGGTTGTGGTCTTTGGATCACAAATCTATGTTAGGAATATAGTTAGGGAGGAGATTTTTCTGACTATGAATGCTATTAGTCTTATGGATGGTTTTAAAGGCAATAATTGGTTGTGTCTAGGTTAGTTGGCATGGTAATTCTAGCCATTTTATTGATCAAAGTGCTGTATAGTGGTGAGCACTGATGTGGTATTTGTTGTGGCTCTATCTACTTTACTATATCATTGCTCAAGCATTATTTTTGAGATGCCTGGAAGTTTGTTAATATGGGGTTACCATAGAGAAACATGGGGGGGTTGAGAAAAGAGGTAGTGGCTAATGTATTTTTAGTTGATTCACTGAAGAAAGTTTTAGTTCTGTAAAGCATGCCAAGGTTTTGATGTGCTTTCTGTACAGAGGCTTGGGCATGTAGATTGGATTTGAGGTCATTGTCAATTATCATACCTACTAGATTTGCATTTCAGGCAACTTCAATGGTTTTATTTTTAAGGGAGTAAATAGTGAAATATTTTTTACATGCAAGAGAGGTTTTGGGAAGAAAAGTAATAGTTTAGGTTTATTTGTATTTAGCATGAGTTAAAATTGTTGGAGCCATTTTTCAGTTGAGATAAAAACTTCCTGGGTTATATGCCTGAAATGTGTAATATTATCGGATCATATTGGATTAATAATATTATCAGATGAGCATAAGTGTTGAGTCATCTTCATATCAATAAAATGGGTATAAGTATTGTATTAGTGAAAATATTAAAGAGTAAAGGTCCAAGGATAGAGCCTTATGGTCCTCCTACAGTGACAGGAAAAGAGGATGAAAGAGTGGACTGCCATCTGACTTACTGATGCCGAACAGACAAGTAGTTTTGAACTAGTTTAGGGTGGGTAATGATAAGTCTAGAGATGACATTTACTGGATGAGTTTAGTACGGCAGACCATGTCGAAGGCTATTGCATGATCTAGGTAGAGGGAAGATAATAGTTTACTGTTGTCACTGGTTTTACTAACCATGTCTGTGAATCGTAGAAGAGCAGTGTCAGTGTTATGTGCAGGTTGGAAGCCATGTTGGGTCGAGGTAAGGAGCTTTTTTTCTCTAAGTTATTTTAAATGCTACTTGTGAATACATTTTCCAGTAACTTAGATATAGGATGTAAGTTAACTATGGTTCTTAAGTCACAGATTTTGCTTGATGTACCCCCTTTGTGCAATGGAATGATACCTCTCAACTGTCCCTGATTTTCAGGGATGTGCCTGATTTTGACTCAAATTTATCTCTGTCCCTCTTAATCCCTTCTAAAACTAGTGACTTTTGGTGGAAAGGTGGTGAGTTACACAATGAATAATGACAATAATTAAGAGTTATAGACTTCTTTTACTTCAGAAAATGTATAGTAATTCATATGCTCTGATTCTGTCAATGACTCAAGTTAATAGCACTAATATGTTAAAAGTGTCCCTGACTGCCCTTGATTTCTTCTGGAATTTTCCCTGATTTTGTTGAAATTTGTCCCTGATTGGTTGAGAGGTACTGACAAGAATTGAAATTTGGTAGGTGACACTTCCAGCTGCTATTTTTAGGTATTCACTTGGGATGTTGTATGCAGAGGTAGAACCTATTTTCAGTTTCTTTATGAGTTTTTTTTATATAAGATACAGGCACAGGATTTAGATTAAGGGCAGATGTGTCTTTGTGGATATTAGCTATGGTTGGAGTGTTAATGGGAAATGAGTATTGAGAGACGTTATACTATCTAGAAAGAATATGTTAAATTGTGTGGCAGTTTTAAGTGGGGTTTTATTAGGTAATGGGTTTGGGTCATTTTTCTTTTTTTTTTCTTTTTTCTTTTTTTTTTTGTCTGGGATCCAACTTCTTTCATTGCAAATGAATTGCAAACATTTATGGGCATTTGGGACTCTCATGGAATTGAGACAGCTCACCAGTTCTTAGCTGGATCCAACTTTCCTAAAGCCAGAGAAAAGGGAGTTTCATGTCCCTCTCCTCTACCTCCTATATGCTTCATTCTGGATTACAGCTTGGTAATAGACACAAAATAAAAATAGCTACTTGCCTGCTCCTAGAAAATTCAATGACATTTGGTTTTCCAGTTCATTGAAGTTTCCTGCCACTTTTGGGTCAGAAGAGAAAACCAGCAGCTATCTGATTTCTGCTCAGAGAAAGTTAATGCATAAGTACTTAACAGGCCACAACTACAACTGCTCAGTGGAAATCAAAGGTGGACTACCAGTGGTGATGCCATTGATCACCGAGTCGAAGCTAAAATAAAACATGAAGATACTCCAGGAGGCTTCATTCTGACACCAGAAGAGAAACAAACCAAAAGCAGTGGCAACCATGGAAATGCTTTTTCCCAATATATGTTGTCCAAAGAGCTGCCAGCCCTTGGCAGAATTAGTAGCAGCACAGTATCAGACAGTATGGAATTTATAACACAGAACTTCTCATTGGGAGAATAAACAGCCTAGGAAAATAAATGGATTGCCTTCTAAAAACTGTGTCTGACAATTGAAAATGGGGTTACCACTTGCAACATTTCATGGAATGCAAAGTGTACTGTAATTGCTGGAATCATCTGTACCCCCATAGTCAGTACATATCACACGTGACACTTTTTTTCTGACTAAAGTTATATGTTGAATGTCCCTACTTTAGATCTGTGTTTAGTGTTCTTCCATATTCTATTTCTAACTGTTGAAATGTTACACACAAATGTTTCTCACATGTTGTATATGATTGGTCTTTGATGAGATTTTAAACAATGGGTCAGGTCTATAGTTGCATTTATTTTTCAAATTAAAAGACCTAGGCATGCAAGATTTGGTATTTTCCACAGTGTGTGTGTGTGTGTGTGTGGGGGGGGGGGGGTTATACTTATTGGTGCAGAAAATACTTGCATACACAAATCGTCATGGGAAGGAAAGAGTTATTAAGAGCTCTGAGAAACTACTTATGTCTTATTTTTGGAACCCTCTTGATTTAAACTGTATGGGATAATAAAGAGGAAAATGTCTTTGTTTTTCTCATTCATAAGTATAAGTTTGTATCCCCTCAGTTAGTTGACTGGGTTTTCTTCTTACAATAACATATCAGTAAGGCAAATCCTCATGCAGGAGTTTTCTCCATTTGAATGTCACATCATTGATGACAGAATCCAGGCTTACTACACTTTACAAGGGTCCAAAACTAAAAAAAGGAAACTACAACATTACTATGATCCCTATGCAGGACATGTGTTGTAGTTAGTAGCCCTGGGAAATTCCTGGTCACTTTGTGGCTGAAGAACAGGAGTCAGCTTGAACCATTCTACTTCTATCTCTAGTACCAACGTTGCACTAGATGATTTGCTTTTGGACAACATATTTGCACACACAACCATATAAGTGAAGTAAGAGATGCGCTTGTGGGTAATAAGCACCAGTAGCATAAAGTCAGTTCTGCTGCATGCCAGCTTGGAGGGAAGAAGGTGTGAGGGGTAGTCTTAGTACAAACAAACTTGGAGGGAGGTGTGGCATCTGATCATAGGTTCATAGGCGTGTACTAGGCTAATGGCCCTGGAGCCTTTACAAGCCTAGCCCATAGGATTACATTGGCATCAGGCCACCCAACCTTAGTTCCCAGTGCCTTTGTCGAGTAGAGCCACTGGAGTGATCCCCGGGGTGAATTTTCTATTTCTCATCCACTCATCAAGATTTCTCTTGAAGAGGGCCAGTGAGGTGCTCTGTTGACATGTATGGGAAGTCTATTCCATAGCATGGGCAGTCTCTGGGTTATGAACCTGTCCATCCAGCATGTTCTGTTGATTGTGGTATTGAGGTTGAGGTCTCTGGAACATGTGGTATGGTGGGAGTGAGATTTCTTTAGCTGTAGCATTTATAACAGAGCTGGGTCAGACATGGCTCTGTAAGTCAAGCAGAGATCACCTCTAAGTAGGCGATATGAGACAAAGAATAGTTGGAGTTTTTTGAGTCTGTCCAGTAGAGGGAGACAATGACCTCTTTCTTCCTGGATGCAAAACCCTTGGTAATAAGATGTGCCACATAGAAGGACTTTCTGACTACAGTGGCAATGTGGTGGTCAAAAGAGAGGTTGCTGTCAACCTGTGTTCCCACATCTCTTATAGGTTCATAGGTAGGTACTAGGCTATTGGCTCAAGGGCCCAAGTAAGCATAGCCAACAATGTTCTTATGTTCTTTGGCTTACACCACCCAAGAAAGTTATTTTCCTGTGCCCCTGTCGAATAGAGCCACAGAAGTAATCCCTCGGGTGTAGTTCCTGTTTCCCATCCACTCATCAAGATTCTTCTTGAAGAGTGCTAATGAGGAACTTTGCTTGACATAGATGGGTAGCTTTTCCAGAGTATAGGAAGTTTCTGGGACAGGAATCTATTTCTCCAGCATGTCCTGTTTAATGTGGTGACAAGGTTTAGGTCCCTAGAGCATGTAGCTCAAAGGGGTTGGGATTTCTTTAGGTGTAGCATGTCCAACAGCTCTGGGTTTGACATAGCTTTATATGTTAGGCAGAGATCACCTCGGAGTAGGCGATATGCTTTGGACAGAGATCACCTCGGAGTAGTCGATATGCTTCAGAGTAAAGCTGGAGGTTTTTGAGACGGTCAGTGTAGGGCATCTGTTTGAGGCCAGTAATCCTCTTTGTGAGGTACTTCTATGGCCTTTCCAGCTGCTGCAGATGTCTTGTGAGGTACATTCCAAAAAGGGCATTATACTCTAGAATGGGTCTAATGAGCATCAAGTAGAGGGGAACAATGACCTCTTTTTTCCTGGATGAGAACCCTTTTGTGATGAGGTGTGCCATGTAGAAGGATTTCCTGACTACTGTGGTGATGTGATTATCAAAGGAGAGACTACTGTCCACTTGGGTCCCAAGGTCTCTTATCACACATTCAGTGTTAAGTAGACTGCTGCCTATGTGGTAGTTCATGGGTACAGAGTTTTTACCAAAGGGGATGACAATGCACTTTTTGGCATTGAGCTTGAGGCCATGGCTCTAACACCAGGCATCTGTCTCAGTGAGGCCCTTCTGTAGGATGTCCACATCATTTGGGGACTTGACTATGGCTCCTAGTTTGCAGTCATCTGCAAACTTTGTTAGCCAAAGACCTTCTGTGTTAGCCTGTACTTCAGAGAAGTAGATACAAAACAGGAGAGGTCCCAGGACTGAACCCTGTGGTACTCCACTTGTCACTGGTTTGAAATCAGATTTGGAGTCTGCAACCTTTACAGTGTGTTCTGTCAGTGAGCTAGTTGGCAACCCATTATGTGACATTGGGATTTATACCTAGTTTACTGAGTTTAGCTATAATTCCAGAATGGGGAATGGTGCTGAAAGCCTTGGCGAGGTCAAGATAGGCTGTGTGAACAACCTTACCCTTGTCTACGGCTTTGGTGACTGCCTCAAAGAAGTCAATCAGGTTCAGGAGGCATGATCTGCCTTTCACAAACCCGAACTGGGTGGGGTCCAGAGTTTGGATGTTACCAATGTCTTTGTTTATGAGTTCCATGATGATACATTCCATGGCCTTACAGACCAGGCTCATCAGGCTAATAGGGCGATAGTTCCCAGGATCAGTGGTGGCTCCCCCTTTGTGAAGTGTGATAACTGTTGCTGTGTGCCATTCAGTGGGCACAAAGCCTGACGTAAGGCTATGATTGAACATGGTGCTTAGGTGGGGTGCCAGTTTGTTCTAAAGTTCGTGTAAAACACAGCCTGGGATGTTGTCCGCTCCCATGGATGCTGTGGTTTTGGCTTTAGAGAGTGCAGCTTAAACTGCATAGTTGTGATTACAGGGACTCTGCATTCTTCTTGTATAGATATGGGCCCTTTAGGGCATGAGAGGGGGGTAAAGTTAGCACTGAACCTATCTGCCAAGGATGCTGACAATATCAGTTGGGTCTGTAATTTTCATGCCGTTGTGCTGTAACTCAGAACAGATCTGGGTGTTGCCATTGAGATTCTTGATGTAGCTATAGAATGTTTTGTGGTTGTCCCTAGAATCAGTGGTGATTTTGTTTTCGTAGCTAGCTTTGGAAGATCATATAAGGAATCTCATCTTCTTACTGAGGCTGACCAGGGAGCTCCTCCACTCATGCAATTTTACTCTCTTTTGCAACAGTTTCTTCCTTCTGCTGTAGAGTTTGTTTATGGCAGGGGACCACCAGATTGTCTTCCTTTTTTTGGAGGATAGCATCTTGTTTCTGTTTGGGATAGCACGATCCATGCATTCGTGTAAGTGCTTATAGAGTGCATTTGTGTAGGATTGTCCATCTGCATGGGAGTCATGAAGTTCACCACTTCTGTCTTAAGAAGCATATAGTAGGCTTTGGAGAAATGTTTTACCATGGTTTCCTTAATGGGGGTTGGGGGCAGGATGTGGATATCTAGGGTGATTGGCTTATGGTATGATCTGGCCAACAAGGAGTTGACTTCAGGTGTGGAACACCGGTCACTCATGTTGGTAATGACTAGGTCTAGGATATAATTGTCTCTGGTGGGGGTGTGGATAAGTTGTTCCAGGGCATTGGAATTTATGAATTCCAGAAAGTGTTGAGCAAAGGAGTTGCTACATGAGTAGTTTTCCCAGTTAATGTTGGGGTAGTTGAAATTGCCCATTATTAGGGTGTTTGGTTGAACCCTAATATTTTCAAGTATATCAAGAAAAGAGGAGGGTAATCCTGGGGCGGGTCTATATCATATATTCGAAATTCCAAAATATCGAACACCAAAAGCTCGAACTTGGAATTTCGAAATATAACATTGAATACTCAGACTAGCGAATTGTTTCCCAGGGAAAAAATTCACTGTTGCGAGAAACATACACACAACACAAGCACACCAAAATAAATAAACCACACACATACACTTAACAAAACCCTACTTCTAACCCTACACTAAATAATACATACATTCCTATCTATCCACTAACCTTAACCCGCACTCTAACCCTAAGGTCTGTAACTATTGCACACTTACCCTACAAAACTATACACAGACAAGCTAATTAAAACACACATACACTTAACAAAACCCTACTTCTAACCCTACACTAAACCATACATGCATTCCTACCTATCCACTTACCTTAACCACACCCTAACCCTAAGGTCCGTAACTATCGCACCACAGTGGAGGAAATCGCGAAGCCATGGAACGGCTCCCTGAAATCTTGCCCGAGGTAAGAATTCAATGTTGTGGTGCTTCGTTATTTTCATCCTTCGATGTTAGTTCAAAATTAAAACATTCAAAGTTTTGCAACTTTGATGTTATAATATAGACCCTCCTGGGCATGGTGGGGGATCTGTAGCAAGCTACAATTTGGATTGCAGTTTTGCCCAGAGTTAGTTGCACTTGGATAACCTCAGATGCATTATGCTGAGCAACTAGCCTGGAGGTGTGGATATCCTTAATGAATATGGACACACCTCCACCTTTGGTGTTCCGGTCCAGGTAAGATGGCCAAAAAGTGTGATATGAGTTATAGCCTGGTAATGCAGGGGTGCTCTCTGGAGCCTTGAACCAGGTCTCAGTCACTGCACAGATATCGATGTTCTCCATTTTAAGGAGTGCCTCAAGGGAGAGCATTTTGAGATTTAGACTTCTAGCACTGAGTAGCATTGCCCTCAGTTTTTGCTTGCCTGTTCCTGTTATGGTGGTGAATTTGTCATTTGAACCTTGCCTAAAAAAGGCACTATAGGGGCAGCATGAGCCTTAGCCAGTATCCAGAATCCCAGGGGAGACAGCTGCAGGCCATCTCTGGCAAAACATTGTGGTCTGTCAACCATATCATCCCAGGGAGACAGATACGGGATCCCCTTAGAATGACACCACAACCTTAGCCAATTGTTGAAGTCAATCATTTTGTCTTTGTACTGCGGTATCATTCTGGGGGATGGCAGGATGCTACGCAGGGATAGGGTCATACCTGCCTGGGCTACAAGATCGGAGAGCTCTTCTATGTCTCTTGTCATGTAGTCCAGGGAGGTACATCTCAGGTCATTCACACCAACATGGACAATGACAGCGTCATATTTGTACTTGTTGTGGAGTGACTTGAGTGCATGGTTTATGTGGCGGATCCTGGCACCCGACAGGCAGCTGACAGTAGACCTTCTCCTTGTTTAGCCTGATGAGTGGGACATCAGTGTGCCTGACTATAGAGTCACCTATGACTAGTGTGTTGGGTACGTTGTTTTGCCTTATGGGCTGTGGTTGTGTGGCACACTGAGTCTGTGGGGTATGTGTCATTTGTGTTGTGTTGGGGGGTGGAGGTTGCTTGCATTTCTGCTTTGGAGGTCTCTGTTGCTTGAGCAGATTATTATTGAGAGCCTCTGCGAATGTTTTTGTTTCTATGTGTGGCTTTTAGTGGTGTAGGTTTAGTGGGACTATGTGATGAGTGTGGTGTGGTGCAAGTGGTTATCTCTCCTCTTGACTGTCAGGTTCAGTCTTGGTTGGAGAGAGCTTTACCTCCAGTTTGGCTAGATAAGTGCATCTCTCACAGGTTGTAGTGTTGTGTGGTAGGAGGAGAGGGTTGTCTGTGTACATCAGGCAATTGCTACATTGCCCCTAGACGCCCAGATTCATCAGATAGACAGGAGAGAACACTGGGAGCTGATCCTTGGACATGTCTGAATAAAAAAACTATTTTCCTCTAGACAATTGAGGAAAGTAAGTACAAGAGCTGTTTTTCTCTAAGCAAGTGCTGAAAGTAAGTATAAAAGCTTTTTTCCTCTAGGTAATGAGGAAGGTTGAGTGCTGTAGTAATTTGTAGCTTATTTAGTGCTTACAACAAGTTCTGAACAAGTGATGAACATGAATAAGCAAATTCAAATGCTAAAACTAAGAATCTGTATCTGAACTAGACTAGTTACAGGAAAGAAACAAGTGCAAATGCTGGCATTTAAATCAGAAAGTTGAGAGAGATAGAAAAACCGCCCAAACGGCCAATAACTGCAATTTCTGGGCCAGAACCACTCCTTATGTGGTAGATAGGTTACCTAGTGCTTACCACTCACACTGATAAGCTAGAAGGCTTCTCTCCAACACAGAAATGCTTGGGGGCTCAGGAGTTTACAAACAGTCCTGGCTACAGCAAATCTGTATCTGGACTAGACTAGTTACAGGAAGGGGGGGGGGGACAAGTGCAAATGCAGGCTTTGAAATCATGAAGTTGAGACAGATGGAAAAACTGCCCAAATGGCCAATAACTACATTTTCTAGGCCAGAAACCACTCCTTATGTGGTAGATAGGTTACCTCATGCTTACCAGTCCCACTGATAAGCTGGCAGGCTTCCCTCCAACACAGACAGGCTTGGGGGCTCAGAAGCTTACAAACAGTCCTAGATATAGTAAATCTGTATCTGGACTAGACTAGTTACAGGAAAGGCAGGAAACAAGCATATTTTTTGTTACAGGTAAGCAGCATAACACAGGGAGATTCTAGTAAAGTTTTTTTTTTTTGTAAAGGAAAGGGAGAGAGGAAAAGCAGAAGATAATTCAAGGTTAGGAAACTAAATGGGTTGGCCTTCTCAAATGTTCTCTGTGTATTCGGAAAAATGAGCTAATGACACTAGACTAGGAGAAGTGTCCCAGATCAAATTTACAGTACGGGTGAGCAACTGCAAAGCCACCAAGTACCACCACCAAGCAAGACACCAACAGGGAAAGAGGGTGGGGAACAATACTACAACTACTAGCCTATAATCTTTTAGACAGTAAACAGTACAGAAATGTTTATCACAGCAGAAGAACAGCAGTGAGCCAAAAAATGAAAGTTTTTAAACAGCTAAAGGAACAAGGAGACTCTACAGGATGCTTTTAACTGCAAACAAATCAGTTATATGATACACCCCTTGGCAGAAAATCAGAAGAACCAAACAGGTGCGTAACAAGTAGAGAAAAATTCCTGTTAATACTTTTCTCACAGTGAAACTAGCTAGAAAGCTTTACAAACAATGTGACAGTAAAAAACTTATTTATCAGGCCCTGTAAGGCAGATAATTTTAGCTTAACCATGCAGATTAGTTAATAGCAATAAAATACAGTAAAAAGTATGCAGCAGGCAATAAAATGTGCTATGTATAAATTGCTAGAATAAATAACTAGTAAAAATAAGCAAAAAAACAGGATACTTGTTGTTATATATCTCAGATCAGAGTTGTAGTCAATGCTCCTCCTCCACTCGGTTCAGTGTGTATAGACAGAAATCCCCTCAAAGTCAGGGCTTAAATACCAGAAGATAGAACCTTAAACAACTTTTTTTAAAAAAGCTCCATAGAACAAATGAGTGCTTACTCCAAGCCCTAGACCATCTAACCTCCACCAGCCAGCAGCCAATCAACACAATCCTGCCACAAAGGTAAAGAAAGGCTTCTGCTACTTCAAGATGGCCTGGTCATGTGCTCAGAACAACCACTGCAAAAACAAACAGACTGAGAGGCAGTAAATCTGAACTGGGACAATACTACAGCTACTAGCCTACACTCCTTTAGACAGCAAACACTACAGAAATGTTTATCACAGCCGGAGAACAGCAGTAAATCACAAAATGAAAGTTTTTAAACAGATAAAAAAGCAAGGAGACTCTACAGAATGCTTTTAACTGCAAATAAATCAGTTATATGATACACTCCTTGATAGGAAATCAGAACAAAAAACAGGTGCTTAACAAGTAGAGAAAAGTTCCCATTAATACCTTTCACACAGGGAAACTAGCTAGAAAGCTTTGCAAACAGTGTGACAGTAAAAACCTTATTTACCAGGTCCTGTAAGACAGACAGTTTTACTTTAACCATGCAAATTAGTTAATAGCAATAAAATACAGTAAAAAATATGCAGCAGGCAATACAATGTGCTATATATAAATTGCTAGAAGCAATAACTAGTTCAAATAAGCAAAAAAACAGGATACGCATTGTTATATATCTCAGATCAGAGTTGTAGTCAATGCCCCTCCTCCAGTCGGCTCAGTGTGTATAGACAGAAATCCTCTCAAAGTCAGGGCTTAAATACCAGAAGATACAATCTTATGCAACTTTTTTTAAAAAAAGCTCAAAAGAACCAGTGAGCGTTTACTCCAAGCCCAAGACCATCCAATGTCCACCAGCCAGCAGCCAATCAACACAATCCTGCCACAAAGGTAAAGAAAGGCTTCTGCTAATTCAATATGGCCTGGTCATGTGCTCAGAACAACCACTGCAAAAACAAACAGGCCCAGAGGCAGCAAATCTGAACTGGGACAATACTACAGTTGCTAGGCTACACTCTTTTAGACAGTAAACACTACAGAAATGTTTATCACAGCAGAAGAACAGCAGTGACCCACAAAATGAAAGTTTTTAAACAGATAAAGCAGCAAGGCGACTCCACAGAATACTTTTAACTGCAAACAAATCAGTTATATGATACACTCCTTGGCAGCAAATCAGAACAAAAAACAGGTGCTTAACAAGTAGAGAAAATCTCCCGTTAATTCCTTTCACACAGTGAAACTAGCTAGAAAGCTTTACAAACAATGTGACAGTAAAAACCTTATTTATCAGGCCCTGTAAGGCAGGCAATTTTAGTTTAACCATGCAGATTAGTTAATAGCAATAAAATACAGTAAAAAGTATGTAGCAGGCAATACAATGTGCTATATATAAATTGCTAGAAGCAATAACTAGTACAAATAAGCAAACAAACAGGATACTTATTGTTATATATCTCAGATCAGAGTTGTAGTCAATGCCCCTCCTCCACTTGATTCAATGTGTATAGACAGAAATCCTCTCAAATTCAGGGCTTAAATACCAGAAGATAGAACCTTAAACAACTTTTTAAAAAAAAGCTACATAGAGCCAATGAATGCTTACTCCAAGCCATAGAGCATCCAACCTCCACCAGCCAGCAACTAATCAACACAATCCTGCCACAAAGGTAAAGAAAGGCTTCTGCTAATTCAAGATGGCCCGGTCATGTGCTCAGAACAACCACTGCAAAAACAAACAGGCCTGGAGACAGCAAATCTGAACTGAGACAATACTACAGCTACTAGGCTACACTCCTTTAGACAGTAAACACTACAGAAATGTGTATCGCAGCAGAAGAACAGCAGTGAACCACAAAATGAAAAATTTTAAACAGATAAAGGAGCAAGGAGACTCTACAAAATGCTTTTAACTGCAAATAAATCAGTTATATGATACACTCCTTGGCAGGACATCAGAACAAAAACAGGTGCTTAACTAGTAGAAAAAAATTACCATTAATACCTTTCACACAGGGAAACTAGCTAGAAAGCTTACAAACAGTGTGATAGTAAAAACCTTATTTATCAGGCCCTGTAAGACAGACAATTTTAGTTTAACCATGCAGCTTAGTTAATAACAATAAAATACAGTAAAAAGTATGCAGCAGGCAATAAAATATGCTATATATATAAATTGCAAGAAGAAATAACTAGTTCAAATAAGCAAAAAAAAAAAAGATACTTATTGTTATATATTTCAGATCAGAGTTGAAGTCAATGCCCCTCCTCCAGTCGGCTCAGAGTGTATAGACAGAAATCCTCTCAAAGTTAGGGCTTAAATACCAGAAGATACAACCTTATGCAACTTTTTTAAAAAAAAGCTCAAAAGAACCAATGAATGCTTATTCCAAGCCCTAGACCATCCAACCTCCGCCAGCCAGCAGCCAATCAACACAATCCTGCCACGAAGGTAAAGAAAGGCTTCTGCTACGTCAAGATGGCCTGGTCATGTGCTCAGAACAACCACTGCAAACACAAACAGGCCCAGAGACAGAAAATCTGGACTGGAACAATACTACAGCTACTAGGCTACACTCTTTTAGACAGTAAACACTACGGAAATGTTTATCACAGCAGAAGAACAGCAGTGATCCAAAAAATGAAAGTTTTTAAACAGATAAAGGAGCAAAGAGACTCTACAGAATACTTTTAACTGCAAACAAATCAGTTATATGATACACTCCTTGGCATGAACTCAGAACAAACAAACAGGTGCTTAACAAGTAGAGAACATTTTCCGTTAATACCTTTCACACAGTTAAACTAGCTAGAAAGCTTTGCAAACAGTGTGACAGTAAAAACCTTATTTATCAGGCCCTGTAAGGCAGACAATTTTAGTTTAACCGTGCAGATTAGTTAATAGCAATAAAACACAGTACAAAGTATAGAGCAGGCAATAAAAAGTTCAGTATATAATTTGCTAGAAGCAATATCTAGTACAAATAAGCAAAAATAATAGGATACTTATTGTTATTTATCTCAGCTCAGAGTTGTAGTCAATGCCCCTCCTCCACTCGGCTCAGTGTGTATAGACAGAAATCTTCTCAAAGTTAGGGCTTAAATACCAGAAGATAGAACCTTAAACAACTTTTAAAAAAAATCTCAAAAGATCCAATGAGTGCTTACTCCAAGCCCTAGACCATCCAACCTCCACCAGCCAGCAGGCAATCAACACAATCCTGCCATGAAGGTAAAGAAAGGCTTCTGTTAATTCAAGATGGCCTGGTCATGTACTCAGAACAACCACTGCAAAAACAAACAGGCCCATAGACAGTAAATCTGAACTGGAACAATACTACAGCTACTAGCCTACACTCTTTTAGACAGTAAACACTACAGAAATGTTTATTGCAGCAAAGAACAGCAGTGAGCCACAAAATGAAAATTTCTAATCAGCTAAAGTAGCAAGGAGACTCTACAGAATGCTTTTAACTGCAAACAAATCAGTTATATGATACACTCCTTGGCAGGAAATCAAAACAAACAAACAGGTGCTTAACAAGTGGAGAAAATTTCCTGTTAATACTTTTCACACAGTGAAACTAGCTTTAAAACTTTACAAACAGTGTAACAGTAAAATCCTTATTTATCAGGCTCTGCAAGCCATACAATTTTAGTTTAATCATGCAGATTAGTTAATAGCAATAAAATATAGTAAAAAGTATGCAGCAGGCAATAAAATGTGCTATATATAAATTGCAAGAAGCAATAACTAGTAATAATAAGCAAAAAAAGGATATTTATTGTTATATATTTCAGATCAGAGTTGTAGTCAATGACCTTCCTCCACTCGGCTCAGTGTGTATAACGCCTTCTGTGTTCAGTGGACTACCATTGATGTGGTAATTCATGGGAACCAGGTTTTTCCCAAAGGGGATGACGACACATTTTTTGGCATTGAGCTTAAGGCCATGGTTCTGACACCAGTCATTGGTCCCAGTGAGGCCTTTCTGTATGATGCCAACATCACTTGGGGAGTCAATAATAGCTCCCAACTTGCAATCGTCTGTGAACTTTGTCAGCCAGAGTCCCTTCCTGTTGGCCTGGACTTCAAAGAAGTAGATACCAAACAGGACAGCACCAAGGACCGAACCCTGTGGGACTCTGCTCATGACTGCTCAGCAGTCTGACATGGAGTAAGCTACTTTCACACAGTGGGTTCTATCTGTGAGCCAGTTTGCAACCCACCTAGTGATATAGGGGTTGATGTCTAGCTTAGTGAGTTTTTCTATGATTCCTGAGTGGGGAATGGTATCAAAGGCCTTGGCCAGATCAAGGTAGGCTGTATGAACCACCTTGCCTTCATCCACAGCTCTGCTGATTGACTCAAAGAAGTCAACCAAGTTGAGCAGGCATGATCTACCCTTCACAAAACCAAACTGTGTGGGATCCAGAATTTGGAGATTCCCTATATCCTTGTTTATTAGGTCCATGATGATGCGTTCCATAACTGTGCATATCAGACTCATCAGGCTAATGGAGTGATAGTTCCCTGGGTCTGTAGTCACTCCTCCTTTGTGGAGAGGGATGACTGTAGCAGTGTGCCATTCAGTAAGGACAAAGCCTGAGGTGAGGCTGTGCCTGCACAGGGCACACAGCTGAGATGCCAGTTCACTCTGTAGTTCATATAGAACACAACCAGGGATATTGTCAGGTCACATAAAAGCTGTATTCTTGGCTTTAGACAGTGCTGTTTTAAACTGTGCAGCAGTAATACAGGGTGCCTGGCAATCTACTGGCATTGTGATTGGTCCTTTGGAGGGAGACAGGGATAAAGTTGGCACTGAATCTGTTGTCCAGTATATTGGCAATATCTGTTGGCTTGGTATAGGAGGTACCATTGCACAGTAGTTCAAAGCAAATCTGGGTATTGCCGTGGAGATTCTTTACATAACTATAAAAGGCCTTGTGGTTGTCTTTACTATCTGCTGCAATTCTGTTTCCATAGCTAGCTTTAGAGAATTTGATGAGGGATCTCAACTTTTTGTTGAAGCTAATAAGGGAGTTTTTCCAGTCTTGGGACTTCACCTTATTCTGCATCAGTTTCCTCCTTCTGTTGTAGAGTTTGTTTATGGCAGGGGACCACCAGATTGGCTTCCTTTTTTTGGAGGAGAGTGTCTTGGTTCTATTGAGTATGGTGAGATTCATGCAATTTGTGTACATGCTTGTACAGTGCATTGGCGTATGATTCGGCGGTCATGCAACTATTCTTCATTTGCATGGGTGCCGTGAAGTTAGCCACCTCTGTTTTTAAGAGCCCAAAGTTTGCTTTGGAGAAGTTTTTCATGGTGGTTATCTTTGCAAGGGGTGGGGAGAAATGTCCAAGGTGATTGGTTAGTGGTCGGATCTAACCAGGGAGGAGTTGAGTATTGATGTAGAGCAATGGTCACCCATTTTAGTAATGACCAGGTCAAGGATGTTGCTACCTGTACTGGGGGTAAGAACGAGTATGTCCAGAGCATTGGAATTAATGAATTCCAGGAAACGTCGGGCAAGTGTATTGGTACATGAGTAGGTTTCCCAGTTAATAGAAGGGTAGTTGAAGTTGCCCAGTATGAGAGTGTTAGGTGGGACCCTAATATTCTCCAGGGTGCTTAGGAACATGGTGTGTGAGTCTTGGGACATGGTTGGGGACCTATAGCAGGTTACAACCTGAATCAATGTCTTAGCCAATGTTAGCTGCACCTGAGTATGCATCCTTTAAGGATATGGTAACAACATCACCTTTTGAGCTTTGGTCCAAGTTCTGGGGCCAAAAGGTGTGGAATGAGTTATAGCCTGGTAGTGCAGGGGTGCTTTCTGCTGCCTTGAACCAGGTCTCTGTTACAGCACAAATGAGGATGTTCTCCAACTTAAAGAGTGCTTCGACCGAGTGCATTTTGAGATTTAGACTTCTAACATTGAGCAGCATGACCCACAGAATGCTTTTGTTTGTCACTGTTACCATGGTAATTTGGTCTTTGCAACACCACCTAAAAAAGGCACTATAGAGGTGGCAAGCGAACTGGCCAGTATCTGGAAGCCCAGGGGTGACAGATGCAGACCATCTCTAGCAAAGCATCGAGGTCTGTCAATCATGTCATCCCAGGCAGACAGATACTGGATCCCCTTAGAATGACACCTGAAACTTAGACAATTGTTGAAATCAGTCATTTTACTGCTTGTACTGTGGTATTATTCTAGGTGATGATAGGATCCTGCTCAATGCTAGGGTCATACCCACCTGGGCTACATAATCCGAGAGCTCCTCCATGTCTCTTTTCATGTAGTCCAGGGAGGTAGTCTCAGGTAATTCACACCCACATGTACAATGACAGAGTCATATTTGTACCTGTTGATGAGGAACCAGAGTGCGCATGTTATGTAGTGGATCCTGGTGCCTGACAGGCAGCTGACTGTTACTTTCTCCTTATATAACCTAGTGAGTGGGACATCAGTGTGCCTCACTATCGAGTCACCTGCAACTAGTGTGTTGGGCATGCTGTTTTGCCTTACGGGCTTTGGTTGAGTGGCACACTATTTAGGATAGTTATGTGTCTTGTGATTAGTGTTGTGTTATGGTGGTCAAGTGCATTTCTGCCATGGAGGTCTCTGCTGTTTGGGTAGATTTTTATTGAGAGCCTCCATGAAGGTGGGTGTGTGGTTTGTGTTTTTATGTGAAGACAGTGCTGGTGTGTGTTCTGGAGGGCTATGTGTTACATATGGTGTGGTGCAAGTGTTGACCTTCTTCTCTTGACCAGCTATTCTGGTTTTGGCTGGAGAGTGCGTGGCTTCCAATTTAGATATATAAGTGCATCTCTCGCAAGTCAGAATGTTGGGAGGTAAGAGGAGAGGCTTGTCAGTGTACATGAGGCAGTTGCTACATTGCCTCAGGATGCCCAAGTTCACCAGTTTAGTAGGAGAAAGCACAGGGAACTGACCTTTAGACATGTCTGGAGGGGTGGGCATTAATAATAAGCACTGGAGTTGTTTCCTTGTAGAATATTTAGTGCTGGTAGCACGTTTGTGTGCTACAATAATTGCTACAAGAAGCCTGGTAAGGTGCTAGACTAATAAGCTAGTAAAAGTTCAGGAGAGGAGAGAACTAGCAGATCTAAGGGAAAAATTGACGAGCAAACTTTGGCACAACTCAGAAGCTTACAAACAGTCCTGGGTAGAGCAAATCTGTATCTGGACTAAACTAGTTACAAGAAAGACAGGAAACAAGTGCAGACACGGGCTTTTAAACCAGAAAGTTGAAAGAGATGAGAAAAGTGCCCAAACAGCCAATAAACTACAATTTCTGGGCTAGAAACCACTTCTCTTGTGGTAGATAGGCTACCTAGTGTTCACCACTCTCATTGATAAGCTAGAAGGCTTCCCTCAAACACAGAAAGGCTTGGAGGGCTCAGAACCTTACATACAATCCTGGATACAGCAAATCTGTATCTGGACTGGACTAACATGGGCTTTTAAACCAGAAAGTTGAAAGAGATAGAAAAATTGCCCAAACGGCCAAAATACTACAATTGTGAGGACCAGAAACCACTTCACTTGTGGTAGATAGGCTACCTAGTGCTTACCACTCCCACTGATAAGCTAGTAGGCTTCCCGTCAACACAGAAAGGCTTGGGGAGCTCAGAAGCTTACAAACAGTCCTGGATACAGCAAATCTATATCTGGACTAGACTAGTTACAGGAAAGATATGAAACAAGCGCAAATGTGGGCTTTTAAACCTGAAAGTTAAAAGAGATGGAAAAAACTGCCCAAACAGCCAATAAACTACAATTACTTGGACAGAAACCACTTCTCTTGTGGTAGATAGGCTACCTAGTGCTTACCACTCTCACCGATAAGCTAGAAGGCTTCCCACCAGCATAGAAAGGCTTGCAGGGCTCAGAAGCTTACAAACAGTCCTGGACACAGCAAATCTGTATCTGGACTAGACTAGTTACAGGAAGGGCAGGAAGCAAGCTTAGAATTTTTTAAACAGAAAAGCAACTAAAACAGCACTAAAACAATTCAAGTGCAGTGCAAGCTAGCACACTATAGTGTGTAGCAGTACTAAAGCAAATACAATTTAAATAAATGCAATTTATTCAAAATGTATTCTGAACTGAATTCAATTATTGTTTTATTCAACTCTAAACAGTTACAAGTGCTAAAATATACTTATCAGCTGAGAAGCACACTCAGTCAGAACACAGGGAGATTCTAGCAAAGTTGTTTTTTTTAGTAAAGTGGAAAGAGAGAAAGGATGAGCAGGAGATAATTCAAGGTTCAAGGTTAAGAACCTAAGTGGGTTGGCCTTCTCTCAAATGTTCTCTCTGTATTAGGTCGAATGAACTAATGACACTAGACTGTGAGGAGTGCCCCAGATTAAGTTTACAGTAGGAGCGGGCAACTGCAAAGCCACCAACTATAACAACACAACAGGAGTAGGGTGGGGGGAGAGAAAACCAGTTTCAGAACAGATCATAAAACAGAAAACAATGCCAGCATATATATATAAATAATTCAGTCAAGCAAAAATTAAGACAGTGCAGAACTCTGAAAAGTTAAAAAGTGCCAAAAAATATATTTATCAGCGCTATATTTCCAGATTGTTTGATAAGCACTCTTCAGTCAGAACACAAGGAGAATCTAGCAATGGTACTTTTTTATAATGTTAGGAGTTGGAACTTGGCCTCCAAGAGGCAAGCTGTGTTGGATACACTGAAAGCTTTGAAGGCTCAGATTGTATTCTTGCAAGAAATTATGCTGAAGAGAGGTGCAGTTTTCAAGTTAGAAAGGAAATGGAGAAGCTGGGGAGGCACTTAGCCATGCCTAAAACTAGCAGTAGTGAATATTCTGGTGAAATTCTTGCTAGGATGGGAATACAATGGATCATGGATTATTAAAGGTGGTAGGTTGTATATTATAAATAATAAGTGCAGGCAGGAAAAAGGATGCCTTTCCTTTGAAGTTTCAATGGCCGAAATTTGGTCCAGACTTCTACTTTTAAATCCTTTGCAACCACTTTAGACAAGATGGATGGAAGATACCTTCTCATTTCAATTATTGTGGGTTGAGACTTTAATGTAGTACAATAGCCCCTACTCAATAAAATTTCAGTCAACCAGAAAAGGCTGAAAAGAAATAAACATAAAGCGAAGGAACTATAGAAATAATTTTGGCTAATGGATCCCTGGAGGAAATGGAACAGCTTTTGTTTCAGCTACTGGCTTTTCTGTATTGTTTTTTTGTTGATTACCTACTGGTTTTGTCCTACAATTGATGATACACATCACAAGGCTGAAATGTTATTGGACCATTACATGGTCAAGATGGACTTGCCTGTGTCAGAGTACCCACCAAGAAGGAATCTCTGGTGCATGGATCACCTTGTCCTTACGAGAAGTGAAGATCAAGAATAGTTACAAGAATGGGCCCAACAATTCAGGGAAGAATGCCTAGATTGTACCCCATCATCTGAGGTACTTTTGAAACCATTTATGATGTCATTTAGGCAGGTATTTAAAAAAGAACAGGATAGAAATGTAAAACATGGGAATCCAGAGTGCAATGGATAGAAGGGAATTCAGAAGCTTGGGGAGAAATATAGGCTGGCATAATATCAATATGCATAGATTAAAATAAATCCAGTACATACAAAAGAAAGAATCAAAAGACCTAAAGTATGACAGCATGCATGCAAAATGTGAATGAATCAGTGAATCATACTGGGACAAATATTTAAAATCCCCAAGGTTGCTTGCCAGATATCTCAATGAGTCACTTGTGGACAGGGAAGAGGACTGGGTAATCTGCAGCCATGTGGAAGCATATTACATCACACAACATGTGTTTCTCAGGAAAGCATTCAAAATAGTAGGAGAAAACTAACACAACAGAATTCAAGCAGGCTTTGTCAGCATTCATCGACATAGGTTCATATGTTCCTAGGCTGTCAATAGGTTAACAACCACTAGGACCTTTACAAGCATAGCCACACACCCCAAACCATTTGGGTCCTGGGGAAGGGATTTGTAGAGGGCTGTTAGGGATATTAGGATAATACTTTTCTTATTGATGGCTTTTCTCCATAAGGGACATGGTGGCAAAACTGGGGGTTAATTTACGATTTCCCATAATGCAGAACCTCTCATTCAAGGTGTCATTCATTCACCACTGTGTGATTAGTGTCTGTAGGATCACAGCAAGTCAGCATCAAGTTCACATGGCAGCACTTCCTCACGATCATGGGCACCATCACCCATGCTATTTGTAGGGGACATTATGTGTGGCACATTGACCTTGGCCTACTGTAGAGTCAGGGTTAGCATTGCAGGTACTGACAGCATGACATTTCTCCATTAAACAGGATGCATTTCACTAGACTAATGTCACGGTTTAAGGAAAAAGAGAATGTAAAGGGAAAAACTATGTGTGTACAAGCAGGATATGGAGGATGGAAGGAAAATGCCTGTTTATAATGTACTTCAGTACTAACAGGCTTTTCTTCAAAATGTAATTCAACTTACTAATTGTGTTACTTGCAATACTAGGAAAAAATCCAATGTGGAAAGAAAGGTGGATGGAGAGTAAGTTTAATTAGTTCTTATGTAACAGAACTAGATAGAGAAACATAAATTATAAAACAACTAAATGTCATACAGTTTCCTTTCCTGTACCTGCTGTCATCTGATGAAAAATGCAAGTTGGACCAAAGAAGCTGTACAACAATACCAGTACCAGTTTTACATCAATGAACTTTACATCAAAAGCAGAACATGCATACTTAAATACAGTTCCTAAGCAAAACCCATTCAACAAAACAGTGCAAAATATATTTACTCATTATGTGATGCCAATTCTGTCACTGTATAGGTCTCAGTGACCAGTCAGCCTTAAGTATTATAAATACCAAATATTTATACTGTGTGAGTAACTCTATTGTAGAAAAATATTTAAAGATAAGAGGGCCTGTCTGTTGAACAGTGACAGTAGGCCATCCATCACACAGCACAGACCACACAAAGCACTGCATGCATCAGTTATATTCTATGTGTTTTTTTTTATAATGAGGAAACACTAACCTGAATATCATGTCCCATAGCTGTGGATTAGATGCTGCCTCTTCACTTGTGCAGCCATACGCCGTGCACCAGCATGCCACTTGGGTACCTTACTACTACTGATGTCTGCCCCCAGTAATATCATCAGTCATGGTAGGACCTATATTTGGAGCTGCAGTGACATAATGAGATATTTCACCACCAGACTGGTGCATGATCATATGGTGCAAAATATAACACTTGGTAGACATTCCGCATGCAGTACGAAGATCCTACTGAAGCACACTCCTACACTCATCCAGGTAACAGAAATGGCCAAACCAAAGACACTCTTAATGTCAATTTATGTCTGTGAGAGGGTGGTGTTATAACTTTCCTCTAATGTTTCCATCAGATTCTTCATGAGCCATGGTTCTAAAGAACAGCCTGCATCACCTGGAAAACAAAAGTAAGGAATAAAGAAAAGGGGGAGATAAAACAAAGGAAGGGTAGTTTAGTTATAAGCAAGGCATTTTACTAAAAATATCTAATTAGATGATTAAAATTAAAATTTCCACTTACCAACAAGGTGACCATGTGGCATCCTAACATGCAGGAAGAGGTAGTAGAGAGCTTGTGTGCCAGTCATGGTAATTTTGGGCACTACCAGGATGCTGAGCTGACATATTGGTGATGCACCCTCATGCATTACACACTACCTTGTAGCTGATGGAATAGTAGCCTTTCCTAATGCAGTACCTCCCCCTGTGGACCTGATGGAGTCCTAGTTGCAACACAGCTGCAATCTATGGCACCAAGCACCTCAAGAGAAATGTCCCACCCCATAAAGGAATACATGGTTCGAGCTTGGTCTTGAGGCAACACAGGGAAATAGATACATTGATCCACATGTGCCAGGATAATCTCAAGGAGCTGCTGAAGTATCCTTGAGGCAGAAGCCTGAGAAGTACCCAACATATCCCTAGTCTGTCTCTGGAAGGTATCCATGGTGAGTATAGTGAGAGCTATAAATACCTTAGTATCAGCAGGGATAGGAAGACCACACATTCCCCCCATTTCCCATCTTTGATCCAGGCATACTCACTAACACCCATAAAATGCCCCTGCCAACTCTAAACCTATCAAGAACTTACCTCTATCTTCTACTGCTGGCCAGTGAGCACTGCTAGGTGCCTGTGGTTTTGGTTCAGCCAAGAGAAGCAGCTCACACCAAGAATCAACCATGCTAGCAGCAAAAACAGCCCCTGGGATTCATGAAGGCTCCATTCAAGCATAAGTCTATTCTTGCACGGAGGGGATCATGCCCGTGCAGCACAGCAGTGCACCTTGCATATTCATGAAGGTGCTCTGCTGTATAACTTGTATGGGGATGATCCATGAGCAAGTGTGGGGGGGGGGGTCTGAGCAGTGCTTGCACAGTAAACATGCCCCCTGCACTCAGGAAGTGCCGTACAGCACTTTGAAAACAAAAACAGTGTCCTTGGACACTGTTAGCATACCTTCCAACTGAACAGATATTCACAGAATGTCCAGATTTGTGCCTCATATATTAGGTGTGTTCCTCCTACTGTCCTGGCAAACAGCTGAGGCTCAAAGTCATTAAATAATAACAAACATTTGAGTGTAAGACTCCACATCCTTGCAATAAGTCATGCTAATGCAAAACCTATTATTCTATCAATTTTCAAAGTTTGTAATAGCAATATTTAAAATCTGTCCCTCTCTGCCCCCCCCCCCCCATCATGTTAGGCTTTGTTCAGATTTTATGATCTAAGAGGTGTAAACGTATGACTGTTAGCTATGTGCATATTCCTAAACTAAGGAAAATAAAGCAAATATTTTTTTCCCATCCCCACTAATGATTAAGCATAACTGAGCAAGTGTGCGTGTCATGCAGCTTAGCTTAAACATCCAAAGGAGCTAAATAGAAATATATAGCCAAAACTCCCAAAGTGAGATAGTGTAGTGGTTGGAGCTTTTGCCTCGCATGCAGTCATTCATGGTTCAAGCCTGACACAGTTCATTCATTTTATATGTGAAAGCAGCAGTAAATATTCCTTTTTTTATAAATAGGTAGTAAATAATATATATTTGTTAACCAGGTTAGTGTAGCAGGTCGAAATGTGAGGTGTCAGTGTAGTAAAGATGTGAAACCTCCATATAAACACAAGTGTCCCATACAGTATAGCCACACAAGAATATAATGTAAGGAAAACACATAGGGGGATGTTATGGAAGGTAAACATACATATCATAATGTCATTAATGAGGAATCAACCCCACAATGCTGACAGAACATAACATGAAAGCTGAATAATGCTAAATTGTGCTCAGCTATGCTTAGCCGGTGTAAGCATTGCTTAAACTTAAATGATTAGCAATAATTAGCATAGCTAAGCAGATTTGCACACTGGTAAGCAGTGCTTAGCATCTACCCCTTTAAGCAATGTTTATCTTTGCAAAGTGGGTTTGTCCGTCACTTAGCTTAGCTCAGCATATTCAAAATTGTCCAATCATAGCAAAGGGTGGGAAATAAACCCCATTCAATCCTCACAGGTGGGAATACAGCCCATAACCAGCTGTAGCTCATTACTGCAGGCACTATGGCTGGCCTTGGTGAGGGTGTGCGCTTTCAGGTGCAGTGCTGGGGCATTCAGGGGTCCAGGGTCATGGTTGGACTCCTAGTAAAACATCATAAAGGGAGAAAACTGCAGCACCAGTACCAGGGCTCCCAATACAAAGTGGAGGCCTGGGACCATCTTGCACATGATCTCACCAGTGCCACTGGCATCCCTCGGACTGGTGAGCAGGTCTGGCACCATTTTGCTGACCTGAAGTGTAGGAAGAGGGAGTTCTTGGACCAGTGGGTCCAAGATGCATGGGCAGGGAATGTCCCAGATGTGTGTAATTATCAGTATCAATTAGTGTTTTCCAAAGTCCAGCCTGTGTATGTGATTGATAGGTATGAATAAATGTTTCTCTATCTCCTGTACAGCTGCAGATGACAGGGCCACTAACTTAGATGTACATGCCAGCAGGCTGCTAAGGCTTCATCACGAGGCTGGTGAGTACAAATCTAGCTTGTAGTGTTCAGGGCAAATAAATAGAAAGTAGTAGAATGTAACCTGTCAGTATTTAAAAATGGGTATTGTTTTTACTGAATAAATGAGACATTAGCAGAGTAATGGTGACGTACAGGGTGTATATATATATATATATATATATATATATATATATATATATATATATATATCAATAAAAGTGTCAGTAACTATCAATAAAACTCAAAACCCCAGACTGGTTGTGTTTACTTTGGTATGTGGTGGGATGAATCTAAATGTACACAGGTTCTGCACAGCAACTATAGCTCTGAAAGCATTAAATAATTGAGGCTCATATAACAGAGATTGTGGAGTTGTAAAACAGGAGATTAACTATATGAAATGTTCCATGCACCAAGATCTGATACCTGAATAGTAATGTTGTGTTAACCAGTGTTTACCAGACTGTGCTATGTCAAAGTATGAATACACAGTATAAGAACTATCTGCCATGCATGAATATCAGAATTACAAGGTCAGATTGTACAACCAAGAGAGTATTAGACAGAAAACAGACAAACAAAAGACAGCAGTTCATCAACAGCTCATTCTGATGAAACACAAGCTTGTTGTATTTTTTTTGCACAAACAGACATGGTTTGAATCCCGGGAGGGGTAGTAAGCTGTATGCATAATTTCACCCAAAAATATGTGAATATGTGTAGAAACAGTCAGGTAGTGCTAACAGAAATTTCCTCCACAGGTCTGCCAGGTAAGAAAAGGTATAAATGAGCTGTAAGAAGGCTGTACTTATACACTGTGTACAACACCCACTGTCCAACCCCAAGGCTGCAAATGACAGTAAGATAAGTACTTACACCAAGTAGTTTCCTCCAAGAAATGCCTCTCAAGTGTCACGCTGTCACGGCTAGTGGCCACTGCCAACACCCAGGGTGATCGATAGAAATCAAGGTGGAGTATGGCAGTAGCACACACACACACACACACACACACACACACACACACACACACACACACACGCACACACGCACACACGCACACACGCACACACACACACACAAACACTCACACACACAAACACACACAGTATGAGTGCACATATGTAACCATGATTATGTGAATGTGGATAGAAACAGTCAGGTAATGTTAACAGAAATTTCCTCCAGAGGACTGCCAGGTAAGAAAAGCTATAAATTAGCTGTAAGAAGGCTGTAATTATACACTGTGTACAAACATACCACTGCCCAACCCTACGTCATAGGATGATGTAAAGTGAGGTAATACCTGGGGAGTAATGATTAGAGCAATGATCATTAAAGTTGTGAGCAACTGAAGCCTATACAGTTGTTAATTGACATCTCTCTCTCTCCCCCACCCTATCTGCACCAATAGTCAAAACTTATAAATCAATGGGTATGTTTTTCACCAAACCTACTGTTGGGACGTGTGTCCTTTTTTTCTACAAATATTGAAACGTTTGATTATTAATGTTCCCTGTTAAAATAATATCATTGGTGGCCTGCTGCTATCAATGTAACCTGCATGCAGTTATAATGCCTACTGTGGTTCCTTATATGCATGTGTTCTGTTTGCTATGCAGCTGTTTGCATTCTGTTGTTTTGGCTTAATGGGAACACCCATGCATGCTGCTATAACTAATCCTGGAATGCATTGTTCATGACTAGCCAACATATGTTGTAAAACCTCAACACCATAGCACGTCTGGGAAGGCCGATCCCAGTGGATCTGCCTGTCCCACCTCAACTGGCCATAGCACCATGCCCATGGCATGTCTGGGATCCAACCTGGGACCTCCTCATCCACTGGTCCTGCACCAACTATGGGTGGAACTGCCTCAGGGGATGGGGCCCATCCTTCCCATGGGAGCTGGCATGGACAGGACACCGTCATCCATAGTCAGGTCCAGGGTTTGGTGCATAGCGAGCTTCAAAAGGAGTTCAGAGATCAGCTACACCTGCTTGAGGGCCATGTGGTGCATCTTGAGGGTCAGCCTGCCCCTCCTGCTCAGCCCCTAGCACAGTCACCTTTGGGGCCGTGAAGGTGCAGTGATGACTGCCCATGGGTGGGGACCTCAGTCCCACTGTATCCATTTGGGGGCTCATGGGCATCCAATTACCAACCACCCTCAATGTTCAAGGTGTTTACCCCCACATGTGTCATATACCACCCCTGCCTGCTGTCTTGTCTGTCTTCCTACCAACTCACCTCCCCAAATATACCTACTATCCTTCCCCAACATCCCACTCTCACCTTATAAAAAAAAGGCAATCTACTCCCCCCCCAAAAAATGTCGCCCCATCATACCTCTCAACCTGGATACATCAAAAATCTAGACAAAGGCCCATGAAAAATAGGTGCAAATCTGTATGCTGATTAACATAAAATTTGTATACATACTTATTAGCCCTGCCCACTCCGATGGAATTGTGGGATACCAACATTCAAACACAAATTGCAAAACAGACAAAATATTAAACATAAAAGAAGTATTAGGTAACTTATTATACTAGACTGAAAATATAATACTTTAAGCCATTTGGTATTAATAAAAATTCAAAGCATCAATTACCTCAGGTGATTTCTATACACTTTATTATGTTATACTTCCACTATGCAAGATTAGACAATAAGAGCATATGCACATATTTACTGCTTAGTAGGTGTACTCGGCTTGTTACATCAGAGGTGATATAAATACCGTCTAGAGGTTGAGATGTCCCTTCAACAGAATACAAAAAAGACGTAACACTTCAATGCTGAGCAGATGCCAAAAAAAAAGTTTCAGCAGGGTATCTTTTCCCAGGACTTCTGGTAGCCTACAACAGACTGTATGCAAGTTTACACACACACACACGCACACACACACACACACACACACACACACACACACACACACACACACACACACACACACACACACAGACTAAGCCTTTGAAAACCACTCCAGTAAGTTGAATTTACTGATTCTAAAAGGAGATTAACTTTTCCTCAGAAGAGTAGTAACTCAGAACTAAATATTTAAAATTAAACAATGCAAGGTGGTTGTTTCCACAGAATATATACATATATTTATACATATATACTTTTTTTTACAGAACTGATTACTTGATCACTAGATTAGCAATAAACACTTAATTGCCTGGACTATTCATCTTCCTGTTGCAAAAACTACATTTTTTATCTACTGAATCCAATAGTGATTAATAGTTTACAAAAGGCTTATTACATTCAGGGGTGTTATATTATTTGAATACAGCCTTGAAAGCATTGAATGTCCATTGTTTAACACATGGTCTTAGTGATGACATATTTTAGATACAACGTCATTGCCTTCTGCATAAAGTTAAAGCATAACATAATACAATAAATAGGAGTTCTGGGATCAGCTGTAAAACACCTCTAACCTCACTGAGCTTGCACAGAGGCACTATCAGGTGTAATCTATTCAAAAGACTCCTTTTTACTAGTGTTCTGTTAATCAGTTATAAATAAACAGCATGAAAAAAATTATAGTATATCTGCATGTATATTCAGTAACACACACACACACACACACACACACACACACACACACACACACACACACACACACACACACACACACACACCCTTCCTTCTATAAAACTAAGAATCCTACCCTTCCGAACATCGCAGCAGTCATGTCAAGCCAGAAAGCTGAGAAAATGCAGCAGCAGTGAGTCATTTCTGTTCAGCTGTAATGCAAGCTCTGTATAGCAAGCAGCATTCAGTTCAAAATGCAGCAGTGAGTCCTTTCTGTTCAATAACAGATTGCAACCAAAAGATAATGTCTCTGCCAGCCAGAAAATGCAGCAGTTTAAAGGCTCGCTTGCAACCAAAGATAATGTTTCCTTGTGAATCCTTTCTTTTCAATAATGGCCATGAACAGCCAGAATGCAAGCTCTGTATAGCACAAGCAGCATTCTGTTCACACAAAATAACGGCTCACAACTTAAGTGCAGCCAAAAGATTTCCCCGCTCTCAATTTGAACAGCCAGAAGGCAAGCTCAATTCCGAAAGTCTGGTAGCCACGACAGAGCTGGCATCATCACGCACGTGATGACATCAGCTCAAAAAGCAGAAAAAATAAAAATACAGACACATGTAATCTGGTCTAATTGGCTTAACAACACATTACTGTTGTCCTCACCCCTCTCTCAGGAGTTTGAGTGTCCAAATTCACCTCCAAATTCGGTACAAATGCACAGCTGTTACTGTATAATGGACATCAATGGACCCTCCCTACACCCGTCCTGCACATCCCTAGCTATCTTTCATATTGTTTTTCCCTCTGCGTGCCCTTTTTTTCACTACTTGCCTATCACCACTTTTTTTCTTTTAAAGAAATTAGCATGAGGGTAATTGAGAATAAGTGGCAGTAAGCAGCAGAAACTGGCAGGAAGTGAGTGGCAGTAAGCAGCAGGAAGTGGCAGTAAGTGAGTTTGCATGATGCTAACCGATGTATACACAGATTAAGCAGTTTCTCGTTTATCCATGTGTTGGCATTGGTTATCATCGTGCAAACCCATGCAAACCCACTTACAACTGCTTAAAACTGCCTTAATCACCCTGATTCCATCAGCCGCTGTTCTGCCTAGCAACAAAAATAATCAGCCTTACCAAGTCTTGAACCCAGGACCCTGTACACCATAGTCAGAGGAATGTACCACTACACCATCTGAGCTATAATAAGGAATGCTGCTTTTGCAAATATATGATTCAGTACAGGTATACAATAGTAGGGAACGAACACTGTGGACTCAGTCATGTTTAGTATATATATATATATATATATATATATATATATATATATATATATATATATATATATATATATATATACACATACATATGGATGTGTATGGTCATAGATAAATATGAAAAAGTATATACATCAGATATATCGAGCTATACATCTAAAACAAATATGTATAGAATATATACATATATATTGATATATAAATATATGTATAGATATCAAAAAAGGAATATATATATATATATATATATATATATATATATATATATATATATATATTTACATACCAGATCGGTCGAGTCCCGGGTTAACAACGACTGCCAGCAGTTCTGTTAGCCAACAGGGTGCTGGTGGAAATTGGGCTACTGTTGGCCAAAGGAGGAGAAGAGACGGAAGGCATGGCCGAAGGCAGAAAGAGAGGAGAAAGGCTAGGACTGTGGTAGTGAGGGTCGGAACTTTGAATGTTGGCAGTATGACTGGTATAGGGAGAGAGTTAGCTGATATGATGGACAGAAGGAAGGTTGGTATATTGTGTGTGCAAGAGACCAGATGGAAGGGGAGTAAGGCTAGGTGTATCGGAGGTGGGTTCAAATTATTTTATCATGGTGTGGATGGGTGGAGAAATGGTGTAGGAGTTATCCTAAAGGAACAGTATGCTAAGAGTGTTTTGGAGGAGAAAAGAGTGTCACATAGAGTGATGTTTATGTAGCTGGAAATTGATGGTGTAATGATGAATGTTGTTAGTGCATATGCTCCACAAGTTGGGTGTGCGATGAATGAGAAAGAACAATTTTGGAGTGAGTTGGATGAAGTGGTGATGACTGTACCCAAGGGTGAGAGAGTGGTGACTGGAGCAGATTTCAATGGGCATATTGGTGAAGGGAACAGAGGGGATGATGAAGTTATGGGTAGGTATGGTGTTAAACAAAGGAATGTAGAAGGTCAGATGGTAGTGAATTTTGCGAAAAGGATGGACATGGCTGTGAAGAATATGTATTTTAACAAGAGGGAGACGCATAGGGTGACATACAAGAGTGGAGGAAGATGCACACAGGTGGATTATATCTTACGTAGGAGGGCCAGTTTGAAGGAGATTGGAGACTGTAAAGTGGTGACCGGGAATGTGTAGTTAGGCAGCATAGGATGGTGGTTTGTAGAATGATGTTGGTGATCAAGAAGAGGAGGAGGAGTGTGAGGGCAGCACCAAGGATCAAATGGTGGAAATTGAAAAAGGGTAATTGTGAGGTGCAGTTCAAGGATGAGTTAAGACTGGCACTGGGTGGCAGTGAAGAGTTACCAAATAGCTGGGTAACTACAGCAGAGCTAGTAAGGGAGACGGCTAGAAAGGTGCTTGGTATGACATCTGGACAGAGGAAGGATGACAAGGAGACATGGTGGTGGAATGAGGAAGTACAGGATAGTATACAGAGAAAAAGGTTGTCAAAGAAGAAGTGGTATTGTCAGAGAGATGAAGTAAGTAGACAGGAGTATAAGGAGATGAGGTGCATGGCAAAGAGAGAGGTGGCGAAGGCTAAGGATAAGGCATATGAAGAGTTGTATGAAAGATTGGACACTAAGGAGGGAGAAAAGGACCTGTACTGATTGGCTAGACAGAGGGACTGAGCTAGGAAAGATGTGCAGCAGGTAAAGGTGATAAAGGATAATGAGGGAAACATACTCACAAGTGAGGAGAGTGTGTTGAGGAGATGGAAAGAGTACTTTGAGAAGTTGATGAATGAAGAGAATGAGAGGGAGAGAAGGTTGGATGATGTGGGGATAGTCAATCATGAAGTACAATGGATTAGTAAGGAAGAAGTAAGGATAGCTACGAAGAGGATGAAGAATGGAAAGGCTGTTGGTCCAGATGACATACCTGTGGAAGCATGGAGGTGTTTAGGTGAAATGGCAGTGGAGTTTTTAACCAGATTGTTTAATGAAATCTTGAAAAGTGAGAGGATGCCTGAGGAATGGAGAAAAAGTGTTTTTGGTACCGATTTTTAAGAATAAGGGTGATGTGCAGAGCTGTAGTACTGTAGTATCTACAGAGGGGTTAAATTGATCAGTCATAGCATGACGTTATGGGAAAGAGTAGTGGAAGAGAGGTTAAGAAGGGACGTGATGATTAGTGATCAGCAGTATGGTTTCATGCCAGGAAAGAGCACTACAGATGCGATGTTTGCTCTGAGAGTGTTGATGGAGAAGTACAGAGAAGGTCAGAAGGAGTTGAATTGTGTTTTTGTAGACTTAGAAAAAGCATATGACAGGGTGAATAGAGAGGAGTTGTGGTATTGTATGAGGAAGTTGGGAGTGTCAGAGAAGTATGTAAAAGTGGTACAGGATATGTACGAGGGTAGTGTGACAGCTTTGAGGTCTCCGGTGGGAGTGGCGGATGTGTTTAAGGTGGAGGTGGGATTACATCAAGGATCAGCTCTGAGCCCTTTCTTATTTGCAATGGTGATGGACAGGTTGACAGACGAGCTCAGACAAGAGTCCCTGTGGACTATGATGTTTGCAGATGACATTGTGATCTGTAGTGAGAGTAGGGAACAGATGGAGGAGACCCTGGAGAGATGGAAATATGCTCTAGAGAGAAGAGGAATGAAGGTCAGCAGGACTAAGACAGAATATATGTGTGTGAATGAGAGGGAGGATAGAGGAATGGTGTGGATGCAGGGAGTAGAGGTGGCGAAGGTGGATGAGTTTAAATACTTTGGATCAATAGTTCAGAGTAATGGTGAGTATGGAAGAGAGGTGAAGAAGAGAGTACAGGCAGGATGGAGTGGGTGGAGAAGCATGTCAGGAGTGATTTGTGACAGACGAGTACCAGTAAGAGTGAAAGGAAAGGTCTACAAGAGGGTAGTGAGACCAGCTATGTTATATGGGTTGGAGACAGTTGCATTGATAAAAAGGCAGGAGTTTGAGCTGGATGTGGCAGAGTTAAAGATGTTAAGATTTGCACTGGGTGTGACGAGGGTGGACAGGATTAGGAATAAGTATATTAGAGGGTCAGCCCAGGTTGGAAGGTTTGGAGACAAAGCCAGAGAGGCAAGATTACATTGGGTTGGACATGTGCTGAGGAGGGATGCTGAGTATATTGGGAAAAAGATGCTGAGGATGAAGCTACCAGGTAACAGGAAAAGAAGAAGGCCAAAGATAAGGTTTATGGATATCGTGAGAGAGGACATGCAGGTGGTTGGTGTGGCAGAGCAAGATGCAGAGGACAGGAAGAAATGGAAACAGATGATCCACTGTGGTGACTCCTAATGGGAACAGCGAAAAGAAGATGATGATGATATATATATATATATATATATATATATATATATATATATATATATATATATATATATATATATATATATATGTATATATATATATGCTCATAACATGTTGTGGAGTCATACCGAGCACCACATCTCTCCACCACTTAGTGCAAGAATTCTGGACAAAGGCTGTCAAAATGTGGGGACAATGGGCCAAGACCAAGGACATAATGTATGTACTGCAGTTATAAATGTAGAATGTTGCTACAGTAACAGGATTTGTGTCAGCATACATGTTTAGAAGGATGTGAGTTCTGAAACTGAAATGTATGTTATCATTTACTGACAGAAATCCTCACATCATCACAGTGATTTATCACAGAAATTAAAAAAATGATTCTGTGGAACAGACCAGAACTATGAGCAATAAACCTAGACAGTTTGAAACAATCTGGCCAGTCTAGAGGTATGTTTAGAACCCCTTAGTGCAACAAATTTGGACCAAGCCTAACAAGGGGGGGGGGGGTAAAGCCATGAAACTGGGAACATATCCCAAATACTGGAGTAGATAAGGTGACAGTTGATGCAGTAACACCCTCCTGTTTGTTCTAACATATATTGACTAGAATAGCCCAAGTCCAAAACCAAATTACTCCCCACTAGTTACTGACATAAATCTTCACATCATCCCACTGATGTGTCAGACATACACAACATGCATGGGGGCCAGGCAACAGTACATCTGATAAATATCTGCACATAACATCACAGTAGGGAAACTACACTGAGCTGTTAGGCATGTCACCAAGTACTGTCTAAACTACAGGCAGACTGACACAACACTGACGCAATTTTGCTATGGGGGAATACACATGTAATTGTAAATATATCAGGCACTACAGGGATGTAACAGCACTGAAGAACACACATCAGTGTGAAAGTGCATACCCAAAACCAATCTCAGCACATTCAAAGTTACATACTGGTAAACCACACGAACAGTAGAGTATATGGACCGTCTGAACAAAATCATCAGCATGTTTGCCACTCACACACTACCCCTACATATACTTTTCCAATACACAGTGTAGTCTGACGCCTGACTGTGGTATGGGACATGTGTCAGTCTGCCCCTACAAACATATACAGCTGATAGAGCACCAGAAACTGGAGCAGCATGCAAAGTTAGATAGACAAGGACCAATGACACTTACATCTACCCCCCTCCCTACACAGGCCAAATAACACATTCACAATAGACTGCTACACAATCCTTACAGTCTGTCAACAATTGCTAGAAATACACAGTACTCTCATCTGTATAGAGTCCCACAGAACATCCCGGCTTTGTCCTCATATATAAGGCCTCCTACACATAACATGTCAGGCAGTCTGATACATCACTGGGATGATATCAGGAATGAAGTCACTATATAATGATATATTATACCTATATGCCTCTTACAGCATGATATCTGGACAAAGCCTGACATACTTGGGGAGCAGAGACCCAAACACAGGTGCATTATTAAAATATTGCTGTTATAAGCTGAGAAAGTTGCTGGTGTAACAGTGTTGTTGTAACATATCTGTTCTGAGGGATAAGAAGTCAGAAACACACATGGATGTTACCATTTACTGACTGCAATCCTCAGAGTATGATACTGAATTTCCAAGGGCAAAAAATGTGTGAGTAACACACCAAATATAAGAGTCCAGACTCTGGCCAGTCTGCAGATAGCCCTACCGTTGAGAGTTATGTCAACCACATAACACTATCAGACTTAAATTCATGCAAATCCTGTCAAACTAGCATTACTTCAACTGTATAACAGCAATACTTGCATTCTGTCCCTATGTCTGGAACATTCTCCCCCAGTTTGTTGAGCTGTCACCACAGTGTTTGTTGTAAGAGGTGTTTCCAACTACCCTCTGTGATGCTGTTTGTCACACACCTCCATGAAGTCCACCTCACAGGCAAGGAAAAGGGGCGACTCATACATAAAGTACTCAGTTATAGGAGTGTGGTTCCATGCTATTGGGTATGGGAATGACACCACAGCTGTTCTACATGCAATTAGCAAGTGGGGGACTCCAACTGGTGCACATACCATCAGCTGCTCATGAGCATTATTTACAAAAGGCAAGCTGCTGCCTTTACAAAAGAAATGTAGATCCTACATCTGTCTCAGAGAGAGAGAGAGACACACACTCACACACAAACAAACAAGCAGACAGATACACACACACACACACACTGAAACTGATGGATTATACCAATTGAACCGAGAAAAAAAAACGCAGATATGTCAAACAATTAAGCATGTAATGGAATAGAATGTAGTAGGGGGTATGTGAATGTGGAAAATAGGAAGTTCAAACAATGTTATGTCTCAAGCAACACATGCTGTACTGATATATTGCTGAGCAGGACCTACGGCCATAGCATCTGTGTCTGTCTGCAGTGACATAGAACACAGCTCAGGGCCCTGAGTCACCCCAGGAAAGGATGGCTTACATATGACCACTACTGGAGTGTGTGTTTCACAATACTGACTGTGACACTGCTAGGCCAGCTACTGGAAAGTCACAGATATCCATATGTTAATTGTCAATACAAATATGATATGCATGTTTGTCTCAAATGTGTGATGGACCTATACAGGGTATTTGCATACTGAAATACTGTCACAGCTGTGTGTGTCTACTGCATGTGATATATTAAGTTCATACCATTCAACTGTCCAGTGTTATGCACACTGACCATATGTGTGCCTCATATTTGTAGTTATGTCATCAAGAGCTGTGTTATGTCTGGCAAATAATTGTAAACCTGTGAAAACTGGCATTACAACATTACATTCTCTTTCTTTTGGCTGTAGCCATTAGTGGTCGCCACAGCAAATCATCTGTCTCCATGTCTTCCAGTCCTCTGCATCTTGTTCTGTCACACCAACCACTTGCATGTCCGCTATTACCACATACATACACTTTTTCTCAGGCCATCTTCTTTTCCTCTTACCTGGCAGCCTCATCCTTTCCCAAATCTACTCAGCATACCTCTTCATCACATGTCCAATCCAACATAATCCTGCCACTCTGGCTTTGTCCCCAAGCTGTCCAACCTGGTCTGACCCTCTAACATACATATTCCTAATCCTGTCCACCCTGGTCACACACAGAGTAAATCTTAACATCATTAACTCTGCTACATCCAGCTCTGACTCATGCCTCTTTTTTCAGTGCCAATGTCTCCAACCCATATAACATAGCTGGTCTAACTACCCTCTTGTAACACTTTCTTATCACTCTTAATGTTACTTGTCTGTCACAAATCATTCCTGAGACTCTTCTCCACCACCCACATCCTGCTTGTACTCTCATCTTCACCTCTAATCCACATTCGCCATTACTCTGAACTGTTGTTCCCAAGTATTTACACCTATCCACCTTTGCAAACTGTGCTCCCTGCATCCTCACCATTCCTCTATCCTTCCTCCCATTCACACACATATATTCTGTCTTAATCCTGCTGACCATCATTCCTCCCATCTCTATACCATACCTCCACCTCTCCAGAGTCTCCTCAACCTGTTCATCTGCAAACAACACAGTCTATGGGGACTCCTGTCTGATCATGTCTGTCAACCTGTCCATCACCACTGCAAATAAGAAAGGGCTCATAGCTGATCACTGATGTGCTCCCACTTCCATCTTAAATTAACCTGTCACTCCTAATGCAGAACTGCTGCTGTCACACTAGCCTTGTACATATCCTGTTGCATTCTTATGGATTCCTCCACCACTCCTGACCACCTCATACAATACCCCCAATTTCCTGTCTAGGCATCCTGTCATATGCTGTCTCTAAGTCCACAAAGACACAATGCAGCTACTTCCGACCTTCTCTGTATGTCCCCATCAAAATTCACAGAGGAAACATCACATCTATACCGCTCTTTCCTGGCATGAAATCATACTGACAATCAGTAATCCTCACCTCCCTTATTAACCTAGCTTCCACCACCCTTTACCATTGCCTCATGCTGTGACTGATCAGTGCTATCCCTCTGTAGTTACTACAGCTCTGCACACCATCCTGATTCTAAAGACAACCACAAAGCATTCTATAGCTATGTCAGGAATCTCAATGGCAACACTCAGATATGCTCTGAGTTACAACACAATGGCACTAAATATACAGAACCAACGGATATTGCCAACATCCTGGCAGATAGGTTCAGTGCTAACTTTACCCCCTAAAGAGCCCATGTCTATACCAGAAGAATGCAAAGTTCCTGTAATCATGGCTGCACAGGCAAAAACCACACTCTCCAAAGCCAAGAACATAGCATCCATGGGACCAGACAACATCCCAGGCTGCGTTCTACATGAACTACAGAACTAACTGGCGTCCCACCTAAGTACCATGTTCAATCATAGCCCCACCTCAGGCTTTGTGCCTGCTGAATGGCGTACAGCGACGGTTATCTCACTCCACAAAGAGGGAGCCACCACTGACCCCGGGAACTACTGCCCCATTACCCTGACGAGCCTGGTCTGCAAGGCTATGGAACGTATCATCATGGAACTTATAAACAAAGACATTGGTAATCTCCAAACTCTGGATCCCACCCGGTTCAGGTTTGTAAAAGGCAGATCATGTCTCCTAAACCTGATAGACTTCTTTGAAGCAGTCACCAAAGCCGTAGACAAGGGTAAGGTTGTTCACACAGCCTATCTAGATCTTGCCAAGGCTTTTGACACCACCCCCCACTCTGGAATTATAGATAAAATCACTAAATGAGGTATAAATCCCTATGTCACAAGATGGGTTGCCAACTGGCTCACTGACAGAACCCACACAGTGAAAGTAGCAGACTCCAAATCCGACTTCAGACCAGTGACAGGTGGAGTACCACAGGGTTCAGTCCTGGGCCCTCTCCTGTTTGGTATCTACTTCTCTGAAGTACAGGCTAACACAGAAGGTCTTTGGCTAATGAAGTTTGCAGATGACTGCAAACTAGGAGCCATAATCGAAATGCCTAACGATGTGGATATCATACAAAAGGGCCTCACTGAGACAGATGCCTGGTGTCAAAGCCATGGCCTCAAGCTCAATGACAAAATGTGCATTGTCATCCCCTTTGGTAAAAACTCTGTACCCATGAAATACAACATAGGCGGTAGTATACTTAACACCAAAAGTGTGATAAGAGACCTTGGGACACAGGTGGACAGTAGTCTCTCCTTTGATAATCACATCGCCACAGTAGTCAGGAAATCCTTCTACGTGGCACACCTCATCACAAAAGGTTTCTCATCCGGAAAAAAAGAGGTCATTGTTCCCCTCTACTCATCACTCATTAGACCCATTATAGAGTACAACGCCCTTTTTGGTATGTACCTCACAAGACATCTACAACAACTGGAAAGGTCACAGAAATACCTCACAAAGAGGATTACCGGCCTCAAACAGATGCCCTACGCAGACCGTCTCAAAAAACTCCAGCTTTACTCTGTCGCATATCGCCTACTCATAGGTAATCTCTGCCTAACATACAAAGCTATGTCAAACCCAGAGCTGTTGGACATGCTCCACTTAAAGAAATCCCAATCCCTCTGAGCTACACGCTCTAGGGACCTAAACCTTGTCACCACAATAAACAGAACATGCTGGAGGGATAGATTCCTGTCCCAGAGACTTCCCATTCTCTGGAATAAACTACCTATCTATATCAAACAAAGCTCCTCATTAGCACTCTTCAAGAAAAATCTTAATGATTGGATGGGAAATAGGAAATTCACCCCGGGGTTCACCTCTGTGGCTCTGCTCGACAGTGGCAGAGGAAAATAATTTTCTTGGGTAGCAAAAGTCAGGGTACCTTTTTGGCTGGGCTTGTATAGGCCCCAGGGCCGATAGCCTAGTACCTACCTATGAACCTATGAACCTATAATCAGCACCCAAACACATTTTATCCACTCCTCACGCATACTCTCTTTTCAAGATTACAGTAAACAATCAAAATTAAAAATACCACTCACATTTGTCATAAACAGCTCCATGCTTCCACAGGTATGTTATCTGGACCAATAGCATTTCCATTGTTAAACATCTTCATAGCTACCCTTACTTCCCCCTTGATAATCTGTTGCACATCCTGATTCACCATAGCCAGATCATCCAACCTTCTCTCTCTCTCTCTCTCTCTCTCATTCTCTTCATTGAATAGCCCATCAAATACTGTTTCCACCTGCTCGACACACTCTCCTCACTTGTGAGTACACTTCCACCATTATCCTTTATCAGCCTTATTAGCTGCACATCCTTCCTAGCTACATGCCTCTGTCTAGCCAATTGGTACAGGTCCTATTCTGCATCCTTGGTGTCCAACCTTACATACAACCCTTCATATGCCCCATCTTCAGCCTTTGCCATCACTCTCTTTGCCATCCACCCCATCTCCCCATACACCTGTCTACTTTTTTTTCATCTGTCTCACAATCCCACATCTCCTTGGCCAACCTCTTTCTCTGTCTAACCCCTGTACTTCCTCATGCCACCATCAGGTCTCCTTGTCCCCCTCCTCTGTGCAGATCTCACACCAAGCCCATTTCTACTCATCTCCCTTACTAGCTTGGATGTATTTACCCAGATATTTGCTAAGTCTTCACTACCACCCACTGCCTGTATTACCTCTTCCCTGAACTCTGCCTCACAATAACCCTTTCTCAGTATCCATAATTTGATCTGTGGTGCTGCCCTCACACTCTTCCCCCTCTTCTTCATCACCAACATCATCCCACAGGCGAACATTCCATGCTGCCTAACTTACACTTTCTTCTATCACCACTTTACAGTTACCAATCCCCTTCAAACAGGCCAACCTGCATAGGAGATAATCCACTTGTGTGCATCTTCCTCCACTCTTGTCTGTCACGCTATGCCCCTTGGTCTTGTAAAACTACATATTCACCACAGCCGTGTCTAACCTCTGTTGCAAACTCCACCACCATTACATGTTCTGCATTCTTTTGCATAACACCATACCTACCCATCACTTCTGCATCCCCTCTGTCCCCTTCACCAACAATGCCCATTGAAATCTACCCCAGTCACCACTCTCTCACCCTTGGGTACACTCATCACCACTTCATCTAACCACACCAAAGGTCCATTTGTTTCATCCATCACACACGCAATTAATGGAGCATATACACACCATTCTCAGCCTCCTAAACATCACTCTACCTGACACTCACCTCCACAAACACTCTTGGCATAATGTTCCTTCGGGTTAACCCCTACACGAGTTCCCCTCCTATACACACCACAATAGAACTATCTGTACCCAACTCTGATACACACAGCTGTACACCCCTTCTATCTGGACTCTGGCTTACACAATATATGCACTTTTCCTCTGTCAATCATATCAGCTAGCTCTGTCCCCATACCAGTCATACTCACAACATTAACAGTTCCTACCCTCACTACCACACCCCAAACCTGTCTACTCTCTGCCTGCCGTACAAGGATCAGACATCATCCAGAATATGTCTGTGAATGCAAAGGCTACTGCACTATCAAATGACATACGTGTGTTACAGCAATATGAAGAAAGTGTCACTAATTTTGGCCCATAACGCACCATGTATTTGTGGTGCCCTCCAGATGTCCTTCCCTAACAGCTTGACATGACTGACTGAGCAGCAAGACTGTAATTACAGTGCGCCATACTGACATAGAACAGAAGTGTATTGCAGGTATTGCCTGTGCATATGTATGTATGGGTAGGTGTACCTGACTGCCTCATAACAACTGACATGGGATGCAAAACATCAGGTAAATAAGCTATACATGTTGTACACATGTGTAACCTTAATTTCTGTGCATCCAACACTTCTACAGCTACTGGTTGTGGCATTGCCCTGACACAGAAATGGGTAGTATAATAAGCACAAGTATCATTTTGAAATTGTAGAAGTAGCCAACTGTGTTCTGACCTTGTGTCCATGCCTACTACATACAGATATATGACCACCCACATGGTCTCAGCAATACCTTACTTGTAAAACCTGTCTCCACCAAAGTAGAGTAAACCACCCCTTTGTTGGGCAGCAGCAATGCACAAGCACATAATGCAATGCTATATTGTCTGTACAGGGCAAAGTAGGAGCAGACACTAACTGAGCAGCATGTCAATCTTTGTCTGAATGAGCATATTAGATCACAGGTGGATTACTGTAAGGCTAACTATGAGTACAAATTGGACACATCCACTAAGGGCAATCACAAGGCCATCTTCACATATGTCTGCAGTCTCAGAGGCAGCAACCTAACCCACCCTGTAATGGTGGTCAATCACAGCACATACGCACACACCATAGCTACAGCCAACCTGCTGTAGACAGGTTTAGGGCAAACATCACCCACTTGGCTCACCATCAGTATAGTGGATATGCACAGCACATGCACCCCTCCCCTCATCATCATGGATCAGGAGCAAACTGACTAATCAAAGTTAACAAAAACAAGTCCCCTTGGGGCCTGATAACATTCCTGTCTGCATCCTACATGAGCCCAGGTATATGCATTCAGCTCCATTACACATGGTAGGCAAACAAAGCCTGAGCACCATTGATATCCCATCTGCAAGGAACATGGCCACTGTCATCCTTGTACAGAAACATTAATGATGAGTGGTGGTTTATGCAATGTACTGGCCCTCATTGGGGGGAACATGATATATCAGGACCAGGAGTGCAGTGCATATTCATACAGTGCTGCCAGGTACAGGGGTACGATGTGTTTGTAAGTGGTGGCTAGTGATAGTCCATACTCATCTGCTGGCTCTGTAAAGAACTCTGGGCAATGTCTGAGGTCCTGCGATGTGTTTCCCTGTTTATGTCTTCCAGGTGCCATGCAGCAGCAACTGCCTTACACTGATGTGGAGAAAGCAGCCATCACAGAAGCTGTAACCTTAAACTATGTTATCCTTTCTAGCCGTAGCCGGCAAAATCTGTGGGAGAGGACTGCCTAGTGGGATGGGATCATCCACAGAGTGAACATCTTGGGCCATCATGGATGCACATATGATCAGGTCAGGCATAGAGCAACTGACCTGATACATTGTGCCCGGCAAAGGGCTGCTGCTGTAGTGAGGAACCGTACTGCTACCAGTGGGGGGCCAGCCACACAGGCCCCACGTATGGTGACAGATGAGCTCCTTACCAACCTTGGGGTAGCCCCCACACAACCTCAAACATGGGAAACAGCAGTGGGTGGCACCCAGCCAAGGAGTGTCAAGGTAAAGCCAAAGTGCACATCAATGTAATGAGGTAGCATTTAAACTGTCTTCTATAGAGTCTCTAGATGCATATGTCAGTGCAAAATGGATTAGTGGGTGGGGTTTAGTAATGCACACAAGTGCACATCTATGGTGAAGGACAGCAAATTGTGTAATATCATAGTGTGTACTGTACCTGCGCAGAAACATAGCATTCATCTTTTACCAATGCCTAATATGAATCTGATGACAATACCTCTCCCTCACAACGACATAGGTCCCTCGGGTCTACACATGGAACAGCAGTCTGAAGCCAGTAAGTGTGGGATTTTCCTTATGTGGCTCACCAATACCCCAGGCATGCTAAAGTTGATGCATGTGACCATGCACACAACTATTACACTCAGCCATTTGGCAATATCTGCATGTTCACTTGTGGTCATGTTTACTGCATTGCATCATGGTGGTCATCACAGGGGGCCATTTGCAGGAGATGTCACATATCTGCAGCATACCTTACAACCTGTCATTACAGGACATCTGGACAAAGACTGAGAAAATGAGCGGACAAAGGCCCAAAACTAGGGTCATATTGTATAAATTAGTGGAATACAGTGCATATAAATGGTGTACACACCTGTTAGAATGACAGGTATTTGTGATATACAAAAATGAGAGCACAAAAGACAATTTCAAAATACTTCCAACCTTTCACGTGACCTATAAACTGTGCAATTCAAGTGTAAAGCAAACACATTTGTTAGGGGAACAATAATGACACATAACAATACTACAACAACCTAGATGCATATGTGTGCACAGGCTGAAGCTACTACTGTGTTGAGGCAGCTTTTGATATAACTACAGCAGTACATCTTATTGGGTACACACACCTGCCATCAATTACAGAGACACTTTGATTAACAGCAAATAATGGTCAGCTGTCCTACCAGGATTATCCTAACATATACCCAGTTGCCTGCAACAGTAACAGCCATGGTTCACATAGAGCTGACAAAGCTGCTAAGGGACCACATGTTTGAGATGTATCAGCCTGGAGACGGGTACCAAAGCATTTCCACAGCAGAAGCCTCTTGATATTTTCTTATTTTTGTAACGTTAATTTTTTTAGATGTTAATGTCATTCTAAACATAGAAGGTGGAATAGAAACCTCCCTATATAGAAAATCTACTTGGAGAAATCATTGCCTCCATAAGAATAGCATGCACCCTAGACATATTACCAACAGTATAATGCAAAATGAAATATCTAGGATTTCTAAAAGGTGCACACAAGAAAACACCATTCAGCAAGAGACAACTGATTTGAAGAAACGTCTGCAGCAACAAGGTTACTCTAAACAAGATACTGATTCCACATTAAACAAATTTCGAAGAAATCAGACAGAGAAATCTGGGTAAGGAACAATTATGAAGCAATCTAAACCTGATCCATTGAGATTAATGGTTACATATAGTACCGATAATGCACAGGTGAAAGACATTATCACAAAATTTTGGCCAATTCTTACACAAGATCCGAAACTTCGAGCCATTGTAGGAGCTAAACCGCATTTTTGTTACAAAAATAAAAAAAAAATATCAAGAAGCTTCTATGTACTAAAGATGGTTTTTCAAGACAAAAGCTAGTTGGATGTAAAGGTACCTTTCAATGCAGGAATTGTCCCGTTTGTGAACATATTGATAGTAGCAATGTTTTCAAACATCCAAACTGTAAGTGTGAATTCATCTTTAATTGTAAAGCAATGTGTACCACCCAAAATGTTGTTTACTTAGCAACCTGCAAAATTTGCACTTCATTTTACATTGGCAAAACCAACCAAATGTTTAAAAAAAGAGTGTTACGGCATTTAAGTGACATACGTAGAGATGACATCCATAATGCTTTAGCAGTACATATAAATAAATTTCCAAATCATACTTTTAATTTCAAAGTTATTGAGAGAATTTATGAAGGACCTAGACGAGGTGACATCTGTAACAAGACTGAAACCAGTGAAACTAAATGGATAATAAATTTACGGGCAGACTGCCCTCCTGCGCTGAATGCTGCAATTCCTCTGAAACCTACTTTAAAGGCTAAATGACCTACTATTGGTTAATCGAGAAGGTGTGTCATCTTTTTGATCCAAAGAATTGGTTGCAACTGGTTTTGAAAGGAAGAGGGGTGTTGTCTTCTGTCCTGTCACCTATTGGTTACACATCCTATTAAAGAAAGAAATGGAGTCCCTGTCTTATTATGATCTGAGGAAGGTTTTACCGAAAGCGCTTATCAAGTTACCCTAACGGGACATTCGTATTGAAGAATTTTATGTTTTACCTTGTGTCTTTGTGGAGCAACTCTGGGATATTTGTACTGAAGAGTTTTGTGTTTTACTTCACGTCTTTGTGGAGTTGTCTGGAGAACATTATCGAGTTATACACTAGTACCGAAGGGTTTGTGTATTAGTTTGTGTTTGTGGTGTTTCACAACAAGTTCCTTGAAAACGTTTTCTGGAGAACGTCTTTTTGACAAAGGTTTTTGATAAAGTTTTACCTTATGTTTTGACTTCAGCTGTGGAGGTGCAGCTTGATTTTTATAGACTAGATAGTACAACAACCTAGATGCATATGTGTGCACAGGCTGAAGCTACTACTGTGTTGAGGCAGCTTTTGATATAAGTACAGCAGTACATCTTATTGGGTACACACACCTGTCATCAATTACAGAGACACTTTGATTAACAGCAAATAATGGTCAGCTGTCCTACCAGGATTATCCTAACATATACCCAGTTGCCTGCTACAGTAACAGCCATGGTTCACATAGAGCTGACAAAGCTGCTAAGGGACCACATGTTTGAGATGTATCAGCATGGAGAAGGGTACCAAAGCATTTCCACAGCATTGCACATACCATGGAACACAGTGCAGACAGTCATCAAAAGGTGGTGAAAATATGGGGCTACAGTGACATTGCGAAGGAGTGGACATCCCACCAAAGTCTATGAGAATGCAAGACCTAAACTGGCCTGGGAGGCTGCCAGGAGCCCTACAGCAACAGTGAAGGAGTAGCAGGATTCTCCGGCAAGTACTGGGTGTGTACTACATGTCAGAATAATCTTCCATGGTCTCTATATGTCCTGTATATAGGGTAAGGTTGGAAGATGGCAAAAGTTCCATACACCAAACAATGTCTAGGCCTGTTGAAAGTCTGAAAACAATACATAAGGTCTACAAAAAGCAAGTGGGAAAATGTGTTATGGTAATATGGGACCATGGTTGAACTCTTTGGCCACAATTCTGACAGGTGTGTTTGGCGCAATAACCCCACTGCACATCGCCACAACAATACCACCCCCATGGTGAAGCATGTCGATAGCAGTGTCCTGCTTTGGGGTTGCTGTTCACAAGCTGGAACTTGTTCTGTAGCCAAGTTAGTGGGGATTATGAACAGTTCCAAACCCTGGTCCCTTGTGGCCCCAATCCTTCTGGTGTCTGCCACATAGCTGTGGATGGTGAGGAATTCCACCTTTCCAAATAACAATGGCCCAAACCATACATCCAAATCAACAAAAGGATGGCTTCACCAGAACACATGCAACATTCTGCACTGGCCCAGCCAGAGCCCACACCTATGTCCAATAGGATATATGCAGGGTGACCTGAAGAGGGCATCGCACAGGGGATGCCCTTGCAATCTGACATAGTTGGAGGTGTTTTGCAAGGGAGAGTGTGCAAACACTGGCAAGTCAAGATGTACCATGCTGACAGACACCTTCCCAAGTGGACTGCATGCTGTGATTAAATCAAAACCTGCTTTAACAGAGTATTACTTTAATGGTGTGTACACTCATGCACCCAGCCTATTGCACCTATTTCATTTACCATATGTTACCTGTAATTGATGTGTGTGTTCTTCAGTTAGATTGCACAGGTTATATGTCATATGAAATGATAGCAATGTTATGACCTGATTTCTGAGGTCTCATGTGATATATCACAAACACCTGGCATGTTAACAGGTGTGTGTGTACACTTACTATATCCACTGTAAGTTTGGAAAGTTGCTTGGGTAACTGGCTTTGTTTTACCATACATGTACTGCAGGTTATGCAGTCTGCACCTCAAATTAGGACATTAATTACTGACACCAATCCACAGGTCAACCCAGTAATATATCACACAAACACAGGAGTTATGAGGAACAGACCAAACATATGAGCCACACATGTAGACATTCAGCAAAACCCTGTACAGTTGGGAGGTATGTTCTGTAGGAGTTGCCACAGTGCTATACAGGTGAACAGCAATAATGTCCATGGGTGCAGTGTGTGCTAGGTGAAGGGCCATCACCTACTAACACCACTCACGTATCCCAGATGTGCATATTAGTAGTAATGGTAATTGGAAAGGGCTGCACTGCATGATGCTGAGGGTCTGTCCAGAGTGTGTATGTTATTGTCTGACAGTGTTGTGAATGCCCCCAGTTGGCTAATGTTGGGTCAGTGTAATGCCTTTGCGGCACCTCACCTGTTTGTGTGTGTGTGTATATGTGTGTGTGTGTGTGTGTGTGTGTGTGTGTGTGTGTGTGTGTACCAGCAAATCTTATAGTGCCAGTAGTAATTTGCACATGTTGTTTTTCCCTCACAGGTGGACATGGTGGCCGCGGTCCCTCCTGATCGGATTCTGATGTCAGTGTCTCTGCAGACGCTGACCATGATGATACTCATATTGAGGCACAGGTGGGGTTGTCAGGGGCTGAATCTGTACCATTGGTTGGCATCCCAGTATTGTCAACCCCATCCCCACATACAGTCACAATGCCCACACATACCCCGTCACCAGTGGCCACAGATAATGGACAGTTGGTGGGTGGTGGCATGGAACAGGCTACTGTGGTAACTATGCCAAGTAAGGGTGCAGACACTAGCCATAGTCAGAGTGCTGGCAAGGTCCCATACAGGCAGACGGGCAGGGGTGCTCAGAGGAGGATTGCAGCCCATCATGCCCCTGTTGCAAGTGCCACATCAGCAGTCACCAGACGCATGTTTTGGGCCATCATGGAGGCACAGGCATGTAATGAACACAACACCAGACATATATGCAAGGTCATGGATGAGCATGTCCCTGATGTCTGTGTTCATATTCATGAACTCACTGCAGTCATATGTGAGTGTACTGAGGTCATGGATAGATGGAGGGGGGAGACCTTAGCACTCCTCTACCGTGGAAAATCTGTGCCTGAACATTTGGCAGATGATGGCCAGCAGCCACATGGATGCAGGGCAGCACCATGATCAGCTGAGGGTCTACGTTGCCTTGCACCATCACATTCCCATATTGGTAGTTCCACCAGCACTAATGAAGGGGGTGTGCTGTCCACACCATGATGCAGCAGGCCATGGGCACGTGATCCTGGCCAGTCCCAACAGGAACGCGGATCCAGCAGGCAGCAGTCACCATCAAGGAGTAGTACTGCACCTGGACTCGGCCCTGGTGATACTGGTGATACCCTTGCCAGGCCCAGTTCCCATGTCCATGGCCAGAGATGGTGAACTGTACACCCTGCCATGTACGGCCCACAGCTGTCCAAAATACCCCTGTGTAGGGTGCCTACATGGCATGACTGTTTGCATACAAACACATACACATCACCATCATACAAGTCACCCCCCCACATACACACACACACACACACACACACACACACACACACACACACACACATATACACACACCACCCCTGCACAGCCCAATTAATGAACACCCCACCCCCCCCAAACACACACACACATGTTGTCAACTGTATGGCCCAGGCTAGGCTTCTGGCAAACCGACACAACACCCTGTGCTTATGCTGATACCTGTGCCACATCCCTGCCATCCATACCATTGATGCAGGGACATATTATTATGGGTCTGATGCAAAGGGTGACTTTAGTAGAGTGTAGGTATTTTATGCTGTGTAAGGTGCTGTCATCTGGCATTTGTAATGGTTATACATCAGACATCCGAGTGTGTGTGTACCTTTTCAACCATGATGCATTATTGGTGTTAATAACACTAAGCGAATGTCTTCTCACATGCTGTATTCTGTGTTCCAGGTGTCCGTGTGTCAGCAGGATGTGGCCCTGCAGACATTACCAACAAGGGGTATGGCAGTGTTGTAACAGATCGACTGTGTCATTGCCAAGGTACAGCTGTATCTGCACACATTTCCCAGATCTGTGCAACAGTTCTTGCATATGCCTCACAGCTTATATGGCTGAGGGGTTGTATATAAGTCTATGGTGGTTGACATTAGCTCTAGTAGAGTGGACAATGGTAAGCATGGTGGGTGGAGCACACCTCAGATTGATAATGCCCTCAACCGCAGAGGATATTATGTTGACCAAACACACAGAGAAAACTGTTCAGACACACACACACACACACACACACACACACACACACACACACACACACACACACACACACACACACACACACAGACACATGGACATGCACACACAGGATCACAGTTGCTAGTGTTGTGTTGGGAACCCCTACCCATCAAGTTGTGGTACCACACCATTATGCATTTTTTGCAAGTGGCACAGGACTACTAGTGTAATGAGTGTTACAAGGTACCTGTAAGATGAATAACATCATGTGGCCTTGTAGGGTATGGCAATGGTGGGTGTACTGGGTGGGAGAGCACTCATGATAGTGTCACATACAAGTCTACGCACTCACAACCACTGCTATATACACCAATGCACGCGCACACGCACACACACACACACACACACACACACACACACACACACACACACACACACACACCTGCCAGTACTAACATTAACAAACCGACCTATCTTGTTATTCATACCATACTATTCCATGCTGTTGCACAAGGCTTATAGGGCTGAAGAGTGTCTACAGATACCACTACGGTTGATGTGAACAGTGGATCTCATACAGTAGACTTTGGAATGTGTACTGTGAGCACCATGGCATAAAATATGAAACCATGCCACCAATGTATGTCGTTCTCACACAACACACACTCACACACACACACACACACACACACACACACACACACACACACACACACGATACTCTTCTCTCACACACATTTGCCAGGACTGAGATTTAGAACCCCTACCTATCTATTTTATGTTACTACATTGTTATGCATTTATCGCACACACCACGGAGGTTATGGGGTGACACTTGTCCATAGGTACTTCTAAGGTGAGGGACATCACCAGGCCTTGCAAATTTTGACAATGGGTGATGTACTGGGTGAGAGAGGCAACACAATATTGTAACCTACACATATACACACTTACACACAATAATACACACACACACACACACACACACACACACACACACACACACACACACACACACGCACACACACATACATTTGCCAGGACTCATATTAGAACTCCTAGCTATGTAGTTATTGGTATTATAGTGTTATGTAGTTACCGTACACACCACACAGCTTATAGGTTGGGGACTGTCCCAAGTTACCTATATAGTGAATAACATCTGCAGTACTTGTAAGGTATGTCAATGGCAGTTGTACTGGGTGAGACAGGCCACCAACTACTTTCACCCACATGTTTACACACTCACACACACATTTATACACACTAATGCACACACACACACACACACACATTTGACAGTACTGAGATCCATAGGTCAAAGATTCATAGGTGTATATGTTTCAAATGACCATGGAGGCTTTACAAGACTAGCCCATGGGAATACACTGGCATCATGGCACCTGACGATACTTCACAGTGTGTCTACTGAGTGTAGTCACTGGAGTGATCCCCAGGGTGGGTATTCTATTCCCCATCCACTCCTCTAGATATCTTGACAAGGGCCAGTGATGTGCTCTACTTGACATGTATGTGATGTCTACTCCATAGTGTGACCAGTCTCTGGGTTGTGAACATGTTCCTCCAGTATGTCCTGTTGATTGTGAGGATGGGGGTTGAGGTATCTGGGGCATGTAGTGTAGACGGATGTAGTATTCCTGACAGGGTTGGGTCAGACATGGCTGTGTATGTCAGACAGAGATTGCATCTAAGTAGCCACTATGAGACAGAGATTCATTGGATTTGTTGGGGTCTGTCCATATGGGGCAAGTGTGTAGTACCAAAGATATTCTTTATGAGGTACATTTGCAGCATCTCCTGTTGTTGCAGGTGTCCATTGAGGTACATGGCAAATGGGCCATAGTACACATTGATTGGCCTACTGGGGGAGAGTACAGGGAAACACTGTCCTTTTACTTCCTAGTTTCAACACTCTTAGTCAGGAGAAGTGACACATGGAAGGACTTTCAGAAGACAGTAGCACTGTGGTGGTCAACAGAGAGCTCACTGTCAACCTATGTCCCCAGTTCCCTTATACCACCATCAGTGTTCAGTGGACTACCACCAATGTATTATTTTATGGGAACCATGTTGTACCCAATGGGGATGGCAGCACATCATCTGCCATTGAGCTTATGCTCAGGATTCTGAAAATAGTCATAGGTCTTAGAGAGGCCTTTGTGAAGGATGTCAACTTCATGTGGAGGGTTAATAATAGCACCCACCTTGTAATCATCTGCTAACATTGTTAGCCTGGGTGCTTTCATATTGGGCTGGTCCTCAGAGGTGTGGATCCCAAACATGAGGGGACCTAGGTCCACAACCTGTGGAACTCCATTCATGACTGCTCAGCAGTCTGACATGGTGTCTGCTGCTTTCACACTGCAGGTTCTATCTGTGAGCCAGTTTGCAGGCCGCCTACTGATGTAGGGGTTGCTGCCTTCCTGAGTGTGTTTGTGTATGATTCCTGAGTGGGGAGTGATATCCAAAGATTAGATGGGCTGCCTATCTTGTTATCTATTCCATACTGTCACACAGTTATTGCACATGGCACAATGTTTATAGGACTCCAGAGTGTCTACAGGTTCCTCTACAGTGGATGACAACTTTGGGCCTTATAATGTGCACACTGGGATGTGTACTGGGTGGGCAACAGCAAAAAGTAGCAAAACCCACCACCAATGGATATGGGTCTTACACAAACACCCCCCCCACAGACAGGATACTGTTATTTTATACACACACTCACACAAACACCACACACACACACACACACACACACACACACACACACACACACACACACACACACACTGGCCAGGACTGAGATTAAAAACCCTACCTATCTATTTATTGCTACTACAGTGTTACACATTTATTGCATGTGCCACAGAGCTTATAGGGTGAAGGTTGTCCAAAGGTACTTCTAAGGTGAGGAACATCACCAGCCCTTGTAATGCATGCCAGTGGGTGATGTACTGTGTGATAGAGGCCACAAAAATACTTTAAACTACACATATACACATTTGCCAGAACTGGGATTACAACTCCTACCTAACTAGATATTTGTACTATAATGTTATGCAGTTATCGCATGCACCACAGAGCTTATAGGGCTGAGGCCTGAAGAAAGGGACTTCTAAGGTGACTGATATGTGCAGGACTGCTAAAGTAGGGAAATGGGAAGTGTACTAGGTTTGAAAGGGTCCAAAATCTTTAACTTATAAACACACACTTTTACATTTGTCAGGACTGAGATTAGTACTCCTACCTAACTATTTTTGTGTTATAGTGTTACACAGTTATCACATGTGCCACAGAGCTTATAGGGCTGAGGCCTGATGAAACGGACTTATAAGGTGACTAATATGGCACATCTGATAACTGTGTAACACTTGTACTAGTAGTAATAACTAGATAGGTAGGAGTTCTAATCTCAATACTGGTAACTATTTAACCTATGAACCTATCAGTAGAAAATTCACCCCAGGGATAACTCCAGTGGCTCTACTTGACAGAGGCACTGGGAACAAAGTTTGGGTGGCACATTGAGGGTAATCCTATGGCTAGGCTTGTAAATGCCCCAGGGCCATTATCCTAGTACACACCTGTGAACCTATGATATCTGCAGGACTGCTAAAGTAGGGCAATGGGAAATGTACTGGGTATGAATGGACCCAAAATCTATAACTTATAAACATACACACACACACACATGTGCACACACACACACACACACACACACACACACACACACATGTGTGTGCGCGCGCACACACACATGTGTGTGTGCGCACACACACACACACACACACACACACACACACACTTTTAAATTTGCCAGGACTGATATTAGAATTCCTACCCAAGTAGTTATTTGTACTATAGTGTTACGCAGTTATCACACACGCCACAGCACTTTTAGGGCTGAGGTCTGATGAAAGGGACTTATAAGGTGACTGATATCTGCAGGACTGCTAACGTAGGGCAATGGGAAGTGTACTGGGTTTGAAAGGACCCAAAATCTTTAACTTATAAACACAGACACACACGCACACACACACACACACACACACACACACACACACACACACACACACACACACACCAACTTTTACATTTGCTAGGACTGCGATTAGAACTCCTACCTAACTAGTTATTTGTACTATAGTGTTATGCAGTTATTGCACATGCCACAGAGCTTATAGGGTTGAGGCCTGATGAAAGGTAATTCTATAGTGACAGACATCCTCAGGACTGCTAAAGTAAGGCAATGGAAAGTGCACTGGGTGGGAAAGGCCTGTTAATTGCTAGATCCTACTGACAATTCTCTAAGTGAATAAGCATGCCCAGTGCGACCTTCTATAATAAATGTGGGACTCCATTCCAGGGATTGTTGTACTCCAGTCCAGTTTCTTTTGTGCTGCAGCCATACCTCTCAACCTGTTGGTGCAGGGTATCTGGAGATAGCCTATCAAAATGGGGAGACAATGGACCATACGGTAATTGTGACTATTTCTCTTAGTGATGTATAGGTTGCTAGGAATCCAGGGTTTGTTTTAGCAGATATCTGACATATATGATGTTTGACAGTGTCATGTATTGCTTCAGTACCTTGTGACATACCTCCTGAGATCATCACAGTGATTTACTAGAGGAATACAGGATGGATGATGCACACAACAATATTATGTGCCAAATGCTAGGCATCCTTGCACAATCCAGCCTGTTGAGAGGTGTGCCTACAACCAATTGACTGCTGGAGCTGTGGAAATGGTCCAGCACCTTGGTGATATATTACAATGATGGAATCTCTGTGCATTTCTGTTCTGGCATGGTCTGATTTCCAATCCACAGTTTGGTAATATAAGTCAGGCAGGATCAGGGTGACAGGCAGACTCCAGATAGATTTGTAGGGAATAAATATGTGGGGGAGGTGTCCTTGGTCATATATGATGGCCTATAGCTACCAGTACTTTCATAGGGGTCTTCTCAAAGGTTGACTGCACTTGGAGGGTCTTGTGTGCATGTGAGACTGTTTGACCAGCCTGGAGGTGTGTGTGTGTCTCACATATATGTATGGCCCACCTCACTTGTCTTGGCTGGCCACATTTTGAGGTCAAGATGTGCATAGGATGAGTGATCAGGGAAGGATGTATTACTCCCCATGGCTGTGGGCCAGGGTTCTGTGGATGCAGACATGTCACTATCATCCAGGGTGAGGACTGCATGCAATGAGTGCATTCCCATGTTTAGATTCCTAGCCCTGTCTGTCGACTGTAAGAGTATCACAGAATGTCCAGATTCATGACTCATATATCTGGTTGGTTGCCCAAATGAGTGTGGTTTTCAAGAAAAAGTGTTTTGCAAGTCACTCAGGGTTGAAGTCATATATAACTGACAGTTGACATTGCAGTTTCAGACTTCATACCCTTCAGACATTCAATGCTAATACAATCATTCCATCAACTTTCTAACATTATTAGAGCAGTATTTCAAATGTGTCCTTCTCTTTGGTCCTTTATCACTCCATTATTTATGGCTTTGTCCAGATTTCTGGCTCTCTGAGGCTGGCAGGTTTGCTCCTAGCAGTTAGTAGCATGGCCTTTCTTTGCATTTTGTTGATTGTGTTATGTTGGTGTTATGGACCCCATAACACTCCCTGACAGGGCACTGTGGGTGAGGCATGGGCATTTGCCAGACACCTGTAGGCCAGATGTGACAGATGCAGGCCATCTATAGCAAGGCAGTACATTCTGATGATCATATATTCCCAGGCTGCCAGGCAGTGGGCACCCCATGGATGGCACCAGTAATTTGACTGGGTGTTACCGATGATTGCTTTCTGTTCATGTTGAGCCATCACTCTAGTTGACAGTTGGATGATGCTTAAGGCTACGGACATGTTACTGCATTTCTATTGTACTACTGGGGGGTGACACATCTGTACACAATACACATTTGAACAGACTGTGCTGATATTTGCTTAAAATGTTGATTCCATTTAGCATAGTGGTGTGCCCTTTGAGACTACAGACATAATATCGACCTCAGGTCAGACTGTCCTGGCATAAACATTTTTAATTTCAGACTTCTTACTTTTCAGAGCCATACTGACACTTCCAGACCTGCTGTGATATCATTGTGTAAGTCTGCAGGTGGGAATTTCATGGATGTTGCCATGTGGGGGTCTTTGCCAGACATTTCTGTATGGTTTTCTACATCTGATCTACTGGGTGAGGGTGGGGGTGAGTATGGGACCCCCACTTTGACATCCATGCATATAATCTATGACACCCCAGTTATTTGGCTCATCACATATACTGCAGTGGTATTTGTCAACTAGGGTGGTACTGCATAGTGTGGGTAAGCCAGTATTGGGCATACACTTCTTGCTGTCCCACATAGCTGTCAGTTGTCTGCTGCTATCCCAGTAAGCCACCCCATTCCCTTGCATGCTTGCATCAATACCATAGATATGCTATCAGAACATTCTACTCCATTTATTTATTGTTAAGAAGACTGACTTACCTTGTGCTTGAGGCAGTTGTGAGGATGGTGCTTGAGGGCTGACTATATCGGATGCACACAGTATACTGCCTATACATGGTAGGGTATAGGTGATGCGATGTTTGACATCCATTTTACTGTGTGTGCGAGTCAGAGAGAGATGTCAGTTCCCTGGGCTCTATAGTGTCAGTGTATGTGCTATACATTACCTCTTTGCCATGAAAAGGGCACACTGGGCATGCCTCCATCTGCCTAAAGGGGCAGGCTCAGGATTTTCCTTTTCCAACTCCATCTGTGCCTGTGGAGACCTTGGCAATGGTGGGGGAATGTGTAGCCCTTCCCTGTTTTGCTCCTGTGGCAGCTGTTTCCACAGAATGATATTGTGTAGCATGGCACATACTATGAACATGTGTGCACATGTGGCTGAAGAGTACTGCAAGGCCCACTGTATATGTCAAGGCAGCAGAACCGTGACTTGAGCATCCCAAACCCATGCTCTATAATGATCCTGGTTTGTACATGTGCCTCATTATGGCATTCTTTTGTGGGTGCATGTGCATTTCTGATGGGTGTCATCAGCCACTGCTCCAGTGTGTAGCTAGCATCCCCCACCAGATGGCCATATGGGATGTCCCTACTGGCAAATGCCTGGTACAGCTGTGACAAATGCCAGATGTGGGAGTAGTGATAGCTTCCAAGGCTGCCAGCACACACATTCTTGATAATGCCCTGGGCATTGCACATGACCTGGCAGTTGATATAGTGGAACCCCTTGCAGTTAAGGTAGACCCTACCCTGGTCACTGGGTAGTGCTTTGATGTGGATGTGCGTGCAGTCTATAGCACCCAGTACCTCAGAGTATTCTGCTGCATGGTGGAAGATATGCATATTGTTGGTCCTCTCCGCACGGGTGCTGGGGAAGTAAATGTGTTCAGTGACATGTGGTCACATGGCATTCAGGAGCTGGTGGAGTATCCTGGATGCAGATGCCTGTGAGACCCCCATGATATCCCCAACTGGTCTTTGGAAATACCTGTAGCTAGTATTATTAAGGCTACACATACCTTGGTATCCACTGGGATGGGTTCCCCTCTGTTGGATCTGGGTCTGAGGCAAGGCCGGCGCAGCTCAGTGAGTTGATGAAGTATGTCCCTGTCCACCCCGTAGCACTCTACTATCTCCAGATCATGTAGCCTCTGGTAGATTACCCTGGGTCTGAACACTCATCTCCTCCTCCTCCTCCTCAGTTTGAGGTGGTTGTCAGCATTATCCTCCTCAGTGCCCTCGGCCTCTTGCACATACTGATAGATCAAAGTGACAACAGCCCCTAACATTTTTAGCTAGTTTTGTTAGTTAAAATTCCCTCATATGTGTACACCTATGGAGCAGAGTTTGTGGGAAAAAACAGACAGGAAGGTGTTTGCATAGTTTATAGTGGTGTGCTGCAGATGCTGCCTGTGTGATTGGCTGATTTTGAGACATTTCACCTGCCAGCTATTTTACTTGTATTTGAGTGGCTGTATTTTATTTCCTTTTTTTTTCTTTTCCCCCTTCCCATTTCCAACCCTTCTAAGCACCGAGGTGTGGCGCACAATCCTGCTGCCTAAATGTAAACAGTGCTGCTCTTTCTGTTTTTTTTTTTTTTTAAGTCCCACTAAGTCCCACTGTGCGCACCCGGTTAGCTAAGGTAAACACATTTTAGCAGAAATGGCCCTCCCCCGACATGAACTCGGTCTTCAATTCATGGTGTAAGACATTACAGCCTCAGACACACCCCCTTGCTTAGCTGTGCTTAGCTAAGTGCAAACCTGGGCAACAGAGCTCCATTGTGCTTACAGCAAGCATGACACATCCTCTTTTCATGTTAGCTGCTCCTCCTGCCTACACTATCCTGTTCTAGCACCTACACTGTTGGGTGCAGTGTGTGGACTTAGAATATTTTGTGATTCAGTAAATTTCCCCTCATTTGCATACCCCACTGCCTTAGTCCATAGTTACTGCTTTGACACAGAGCCTTTCCCCTTGACAACCAGTGTTCCCTGGTAATGTTTTGATTCTGCATGCCATTGACTATAATAGCAAAATGCAGATTTCTCCTAAAATTGAGTCTTAATATTTTATTTTTGTATTTTTGACATGATCCTGTTTGCATGCTGCTGCCCTATGCTTAAACGGCTGAGATCGGGCAAAAAAAATACTTTGAATTTTTATTAAATTTAATACTTTTCCATGCCAATGGCCATATATTTGGCCATTGACATACCTAAAGTTTATAATACATGCTTTTATTTGAGCTGTCATGGCTCCATTTTGCTATTTGCAGAAATGTGTTCGGTTAGTAACTGAACACATTTCTGCAACTAGCACTATTCCTGCATGGATGCCTGCCTGCTTCCTGAATCGCTAATTCACCTCATTTGCATGTGAATGTTTTCACCAGCAAATGAGCTAATTAGCATTCTGCAGCATTCCATGCAGGAACAGTGCTGGCAGGCTCGTGTATGTCAGATCAGCTGTTTCCTGCATAGTTCGGCAGCCATATTCTGTGCAGGAGTGGCTACACTGTACCTGCATGGACAGTTTTGTTTAAGGAATCCCGCGGAGCATCTTCACTAAATGCAAAGTGGATAGAAAAGGTGCAATTCTGCCTTTTATAAAAATAGGCAGGCATGCAGAAAAGGGTCAGAAAATGACTATGAATTGTAAACAGGTGGGAAGGGAGCATATTAGCATAAGAAGTTCTACATTATCTTCTTTTTCCTGGTTAGGGGTTGCCACAGCGGATCACCTGTCCACTCATGATTGGCAGTGGAGTTTTACAGTGTCAATTTGCCAGCCCGGCACCCAAACTTCCACAGAGGGCACACACATGCACACACTGACACCTAGGGCCAATTTAGAGTGTCCAATCCACCTACAGCATGTCTTTGGGATGTGGGAGGAAACCGGAGCATCCGGAGGAAACCCACATGACCACAGGGAGGACATGCAGACTCCGCACAAAAGGCACCCCAGCCGAGAATCAAACCAGAGAACCTCTTGCTGTGAAGCAGCAAAGCTAACCACTGCACCACTGTGGCCGTCCATATTATTCCTTTATTTGTATGAGTTTATTTCAAGTTACTGTCCATCAATGCAAGTGGCCTCTATGAATTGTGACTTGGCTATGCCAATGGGCAGAAAGCACAAATTGCCTTTATGCATATGCGTAATGACTATGAATCCCACCCACACATTTCCAAAGGTTGTTTCAGAAATGACTTATAGGAGGTAACTCTAATAACTTGATTAAATAAATCAGAAACAACAGAAAATCCAGATTTAATTTTATAATCTCTGCAAACATATTATATTTCTTCTCTGGGGCCTATTTAAAGCTTTTGCAGTACAAATTTTGAATGTGTATATTATATTACTTATTAAATTTCAATTTATAATAGAGATCAACATTCAGTTATGGACTATATTTGCTAAACCAAACCAAGATGTTTTTTTCAGTTATACTATAAGTCGTTGAGAAACAATTTTATAGTAATTGTGCATTCTATAAGCATTACTTATAGCATAATGTTAAATGGCAATAATTTTCAATAATTTTTATTGCAAAAACTAGGTGTGACATAAGAATTCAGAGAGAAAATAGTTGTATTCCATTTTATTCCATTGTTTCATTTTAATTTATTATAATACCAGCAGTTTTGCTTAAAAGTACATAATCGTTTGCCTTGAATTCCATTTGCCTTATAACGTGTGACCTCATTTTAATCTATGGTTAGCATATCTTGTAGTCACCACATTTCATTTCATATCCACTAGATGGCCAAGCATGATCAGCTAAATTTAATATTAAGCTGTCTCTCCTGAATAAGAGACAAAGTTGATTCTGCACTTTATTTCAAGTCTAGCCCTTTCATTATTTCTTCTGACACTGCTTCTTTCCAGCCCACACAAACAGTCCTTTTTATGTTTTACATGAAGGCATATTGAAAACTGTGCATTCTAACTTGCTGAGAAGTAAAACTAAAATGGCCATTTTTAGCAGATTGCAGTGTTATAGGAGGAGGGAGGGTCAGTAGGAGAAAGACATATAGGAAGTAAGCACCCCACAAAATCATGGTAAAAAACTGATCCGCTCTATTGAGTTATCAGACAGTTCACTTTGAAAAATACTTAAATGTGACAACATCAATTCTTAAAAAATAAAAATAAAAAATAGTGTTACCAGAACTGAAAAGTTCTCTTTTTCAGATGACATCATGACGAGTAACATAGTGTAAAGATGATCTCTTACTGCCTTTTGGGTAACCCTTGTGCCTGTTTACCCTGCATTATGAGAAGTGCCTATTTACCCTGCATTATGAGAAATAAGCTGTTATTTTTTGTATTAGCTTTTGATACACATCTGTATTACAACTTTTGTTGATGTCTATACGTATATATATATATATATATATATATATATATATAGATCTATATATATATATATATATATATATATATATATATATATATATATATATATATACATATATATATATATATATATATATATATATATATATATATATATATCGATCTATATATATGTATATATATATATATATATATATATATATATATATATATATATATATATATATATATGGATCTACTTTTCTTTGTCGAAATTTCATTATTTCGGAAAAGAAAAGTAGAGGCCCACTTATGCGAAAAAGTGCACTGTCATGAATATTGGTTCAGCGAACCAGTAAAAAATACAAAAAGGAAAGACAAAAAACACTGTTTTGCAGGGGGGCAAGCCACCCTGCACACCCCACACCCCCACTACTTAAATATACTAACACCAATATCGCACTGCAGTGGGGAAACAGGTGGATTCCCTTTTCCCCACTGTAGTGTGCTTCGGCCCTGCAGTGTTTTCTGTTTTGTTTCTTTACAGGTTCATTGAACCCATATTTGTGAAAGTGCACTTTCAATTAAGTTCACTTTCGTGTAAGTGGTCCTCTATAATGAAATTTTGGCAAAGAAAAGTAGAGCCATATATATACAGTATATATATATATATATATATATATATATATATATATATATATATATATATATATATGTGTGTGTGTGTGTATGTGTGTAAATGTATATATATATATCTATATATATATATATATATATATATATATATATATATATATATATATATATATAGATATATATATATAGATATATATATATATGTAGAGATATGCATATATATATATATATATATATATATATATATATATATATAGTTACACTTCAAAACATCTAAAACTCATAACATCTAAATTCTAACATCGAGACCACAACATCTAAAACCCAAAAATCTAAAACATAACATCGAATTTCATATTAACGAAATTGTAAAATATGGAATAGTGTATCATGAAACATGTAAGTATTATAGTTTAATCTGTTATTCTTGTGGTATCAGAATGAGATGTTGTAGTTTTTATTTATATAGTTTTATTTATATATTGTAGGAATTTATGCTATTTATATAGTGTTTATTTTGCCACTCTGTATGTGGTTTTTAGGCCATACAGGTAAGTGATATAGACATTGGGCAGGATTCACGAAGGCTTGCACGGAGTGTAAGAGACGTGCAACACTCCATGCAAGCCTCGCGATCCAGGAACAGCCCTAAGCTCCATGTAAGAGACCAGCTAAAATGTCTTTTACACGGACTGGGCGTGGACATGCTAAATACCTCACTTGCATCCGAAAGGTATGCAAATGAGGTATATTAGCGATCCACGAAGCAGAAACCAGTCCGTGTAGGAGACGTTTTAGCTGCAGAAATGTACTCAGTTGACAACTGAGTACATTTCTGCAAATTCCACAACGGAGCCATGTCAGCTCCAAAAAAAGGTTGCATATGACTCAGGCAGCATGCCAATGGCCAAATATGTGGCCATTGGCAATACAACCCGATGCCAAAATGATAAAATTATAATTTTTTTTTTCGACGGGCTGCGCTGTATAAAAACATAAAAAAGAAGGTTATAAACCCACAAATGTGGGTTTCATGCAATACATGGAATGACAATGCAGGGACCAGCAGACCAAAACCAACATGGCCACCGTGTAGTGGTTGCTAAGGGGGGAAGCTGAGTCTAAGACATGTAACTAAGCATTAGTAGGCAATCTCATGTAAATGAGGGTTCGGATACTGAATCTCACAGTCACATAGCAAATGAGCACAGTCTGAGTAGTGTAAGAGATACATAAGGGGAGGAATAGAGTAGGAGATAGGTGACATCACAGGGGGGAATGGTAGAAAGAAATGCAGTTCATTGGAGGCCAGTGTAACATGACAGATGACAGGCACAGATCATGGAAAGAGGTGTGCCACTAGATAAGTCATGGAAAGTCAAGAAATGGAAGGTGTACACTGTTACTTGCACCAAAGTTTCTTGCTGGGCATGCATGCGCACGTGTGCACGCCATGAAGTGTGAGTAGGACAGTGTGCGCGCGTGTAAGGCAGTCTGAGCATGTGGGAGCGTGTTGGGAGATGTTTAATACTGTTTGGCGGGTGTGCGCGCGTGTAGGGCAGGCTGAGTATGTTTAGAGGCTGTTGGCAGACGTGTAACAGTGTTTGCGCGGGTGTACTCGCGTTTTAACCCGAATAAGTAGATTCTGAACCATGAGAGCACGTGTGCGCGCGTGTAAGCCACTGTGAGCATGTTTCAGATAGTATGCACATTGCTCCCCCTGAGGAAACAGAGAGGAAAAAGGAAGCAACAGAATTAATAGGAAGCTAGCAGGGATAACTGCTGAAGCTAGCAGGTGAAAACAATTAGAAGCAGGCAATTACACAGGCAGAATAGTAGCCCAGCCCAGCACTTAAAACTCTGCAAACAGTAGTGCAGGATGTTTCCCTTAAGAGACACTGCAAGACAGGAGTAAGCTAATAGAAGTGAAAACTGAAAAAGCTGAACTCAGAGCAGAAATGTTAGGGGCTGCCATAGCTGTCATAATGAGACATAGGTGACTTGCTGAGGGTGGTGACAATGCAGATGGTGCCAGACAACCCACAGTGAGGAGACGGAGAAGAGTGTACAGGCTCAGGGTCACCTACCACGGGTTACATGAGCTGGAGATAGTAGAGCGCTATAGAGTGGACAGAGAGCTCCTGCAGCAAATTGTTGAGCTGTGCAGGCCACGCCTCACACACAGAACCAACAGAGGGAACCCATCCCAGTGGAAACCAAGGTATGTGTTGGCCTAAGAATACTAGCAACAGGTACCTTCCAGAGACCAACTGGCGATATGATGGGGATATCACAGGCATCAGCCTCCAGGGTACTGCACCAGTTCCTGGATGCCATGTCAGCACATGTCGGTGACCATGTATATTTCCCCAATGCCCGTGAGGTATTGGCCAGCAATATGCATCTCTTCCAGCAAATAGCGGAATACCCTGAGGTACTGGGTGCAATAGACTGCACGCACATACGCATCAAAGCACCAGCCGGTGAGTGGGGTAGGGCCTACATTAACCGCAAGGGCTTCCCCTCCATCAACTGCCAGGTTGTGTGTGATGCCCAGGGCATAATAATGAATGTGTGTGCTAGCTGCTCTGGGAGTTATTACGATTCCCACATCTGGCATTTGACGCAGCTGTACCAGACATTTGCCAATGGGGACATCCCACACGGACACCTAGTGGGAGATGCAGGTTATGCACTGGAGCCATGGCTGATGACACCCATCAGAAACGCACACACACCTGAACAGGAACGCCATAATGAGGCACACGCACAAACACGTAATGTAATAGAGCGTGTGTTTGGGATGCTCAAGTCACGGTTCCGGTGTCTGGACACATCTGGTGGAGCCTTGCAGTACACACCAACTACATGTACCCAAATTGTCATGGTATGTGCTATGCTACATAATATGATCTTGTGAAAACAGCTGCAGCAGGACCAGCATAGGGCCGGGCCAAACAGCCCCCCACCATTGCCAAGGCCATCACATGCAGAGCGTGACTCGGAGGAGGAACAACCTGAGCCTGCCCCAGTAGGCAGAAGGAGGCGTGCCCAGTATGCCCTGGCCTTGGCAAAGAGGCAACGCATAGCACATACACTGGCTCAGTAGGAACCCTGGGAATGATACCCCTCTCTGACTCACTCATATAGTAACAGGGATGCCTAACATATCACAACCTGCTCTCAAACATGTACAGGGAGTGTAGTATGTGCATCCGACAGAGGCAGCCCTGCAGCACCACCTGAGGCATGATTGCCATGTGTTAAGCAATGTAACACCATCTAGTATATGCAAACATGAAGACCCTGCCTAACATCTCACCCTCACCAAGCATGATGCCACACTATGAAGGCAAGAAGATCAAGTACAATAATTGGCTGAAGTAATGCAGTCAGTCAAAGGGGAGGCAATGTGTTTCAGGCTGGGAAGATATGCGGAGCTTGACATGATGCACCACCTGCTAGGGGTGGCGTGCACCTATCATTCCATGCCCCATGGATACCGGCAAAGGCTGTCAGTACCCACAGCATGCCCTGAATAGGTAAGTCTCAAAACACAAACCCACCTTCATAGGTTCTACAAGGGATAGGAACCTAGATGTAATGCTACCCAATGACAGATGTATAAACAGCAAGATGTGTGCAGTGTAAACGCACACAGTATGGAGAATGTAGATACCAGTCCTGTAATAGAGAACTGGGAAAGGTTCACATCAGTACCCTAACACTACCAGGTCACACCTCATACTGTGCTGTACAGCCGCAAAACATGGAACAAGCTACAAAAGGAGGGTGACTAGCAAGAAATGGCAAGGATAACCACACCCTCATGTTGGTACCACAACAAGAAGCAGCATGGAATAGCCATGGTCAAATACCAATGGCTAAAACTGCCTCGCAGTATATAGCCTGCTGCAGACTACTGTCCTAATACCAGGAACAGCACCTGGCCTATGTCGGAATACATGAATATATCAAGCCCCCCAAACCACATTATATTGCTTGACTGAAAATACCCAGACATACACCGGTAGCATTGTACTAGCACCAACACAGTAGGAGAAAATTACCCAGATTCCATAAACCAAAATGCCCAGGAACAATGTACTACTCCCACAAGAGGGGTAAGCATACTGGATGTGATAATCAGCAACATGTGTACTGGATGGCAAGATGAGAAGTGTACCCCTCACTGTAAGACCAGACCATAGAGTAATCACACTGGATATACACACCCTGACCCCAGTCCCTGGCCAGAATACCACAGTGAAAAACATGTGTAAAGTATAGGTTGCAGCCCTCAAAACCGATGTTGAATCCACAAAAGGCCCTGTGCAAGTGCAGAATATGGGACACACCACAGAACATGTTATACAGGCATTCCATGAACACAGCCAGGAATGCTTGGAGTATGCAATCACAAATAACAACAACACACAATGCCATACACGCAGGCATCTGACATGCTGGCCTCCAGCCATTACCAAACCATGCAAGAGAATGAGGAAGTTACCACATGATAGAGCAAACATAAAAAGGGAACTAATCACTGATCAGTAGTATGGCAACAACATATGTCCACACATACACTCCACTAAGTCTAGCCACAACAAGTATAATCTGTGAATCCAGAGGCAATGTGACGCCAGTACCAAGTACACAGACAACCACAACACCCCCCAATAAATACAAACATATGTGATAGATGCATCCATGTATCCAAACCAGAGGTTGAGCTCCAACAACTCAGTACTGTCAACACTAGTCAGGAGGAGAAGGTAACCACATACACCACAAACCCAGTCCCACATAGACCTACCACAACTGTAAACCAAACACATAAACACAGACAAATATTCCCGGAGGCCTTAATTACAAACACACCACACCAACAGAAGCCTCCAAAGTAGATCACAAGCAACCGCAACCTTCAAACATAGCACATGCAATGAATAGTACGGAAAGCTGGTGTGCCAAACAGTCACAGGCCAGAAGGAGAAACAACATGCCTGATACAGTCGTAATAGGTGTCTGTATAGGCAGACACATAGCTGTCCCACTCACCAGACTGAACAAGGGAAAGGGTAGAGTAAGCTGCTTGTAGGCTGCCACAAAATGCCACATAACACAAGTACGCAGGTCACCCCAAAGCAAGCAGAAATATGATGCACTCAATGTCCATGCTGGTGTGAATTACCTGAGATGTACCTCCCTGGTCAACATCAAAAGAGACATGGATGGTCCCTCTGAGTATGTACCCCGACACTGGCTGTGTGCAGCATCCAACCCTCACCAAGAATGATGCCACAGTACAAACACAGAATGCTCATGTTTAACAGCTGGCACAGTTACAGCTGTCAGTCCAAGAGGGTCTAATGTGTGTCTGCTTGAGATGTCAAGCATGACAAGCCATGCTGCTGTTACAGGGATGGCTGTCAGCTGTTACCCGTGCGTCTGGATACTGGATAAGGCCTTTGCCGCCTCCATAGAGCTGTATGTAGGCAAGGCCAAAAAGACTACCCACCACCCTAGAAAACATAAGTGGTAGGAAACATAAGGGTAATGCTGACCAATGCCAGATGTGTAAACTGCAATATGCATGCCCTGAGGCACTTCCCATTATGGAGAACATTGATGTCTGTCCAGTGAGAGAAGCCTGCTGCAAGCCTAGTGATAGCACACCAGCACTACTAGGTTATACCACATATCATGTGTTATGGCCCCAACACCTGCACCAAAATATCAAAGGAGGGGCAGTATCCATATGCAGCACAGACACCCATATTGCCAGGTAACTGACAATGCACAAAGCAGCGGACACCACCCATGTGCACATAACTGTAGTCAAAACTGCTGCACAGTCTGTAGCATGCGACAGACCACACTCTCACACACAAGAACTCCACCCAGACATCCGAAGACACTGGACAGTATGAATGTCCCACCAAATACCAGACAAAGGTACACACAAAGTACCACATAGGTGTCAAACCATTATGTATGCAAGGAGTAATCAGGGACCTAGGGACACAGGTCGACATTAATCTGTCATGTGACACCCACAATGCCAATGTGGCTATGAAGACTGTTGATACTGGACACCGTATCATGAAAGGATTCACATCAACATCAACAGAGGTCACTGTGCCACTGTACTGTTCCCTTATCAGACCCGTAATCTAGTACAATGACTCATATGGGATGTACCGTACGTGACACCTGCAGCGGTTCGGAAGACCTCATAGTTACCCCACCAACAGGATAAAGGGTGTGAAATATATGTCATATGCTTCCTGGCTGTAGACACCCCAGCTGACTGCAGTCACACACTGCCTACACAGAGGCATTGTATGTCTGTTGTACAAGGCCATGTCCAACACAGGAGTAATGGACATGCTACACCACAGGAAATCAAAGCCATTGGAGCTGTGAGAGTCACAGATGTCAACGTCAACACATAATGAAATAAGATGTGCTGGAGGGACAGATACATAACCCATAGGCTCCCCACACCCAGAAACAGGATCCCAATCCATGGTAGGCAGACCCCTCACTGACACCCCTCAACAGGAATATTGCCAAGTGGATGGATGACCGTACATGTATACTGGGGGTCCCCACTGTGTCACGACCAGACAGAGGCACAGTGAAGAACCTCATAAATGGCCATAATTGAACATAGCAAGGGGTGGCGAAAGACACACACACTCTAGCTAGGCTTACTAATGGCCTAGGGTGTCTAGCCTACTATGAACCCATGAACCTATGAAGATACAAAATGTACAGGACACTAAGGATAATCACAAGGCTTACCCAACTGATGGTAGGAACCATGTTGGGCATCCACAGATATGCTCGAAATCACACAGATATTAAAAACAACATACCAAACACACACACATATTGCTAACATACAACCTGTCAGGTGCAGTGCAAACACCCCCCCCCCGAGTGCAAAATATCTATCCCAGCAGATGGTCCCCTGACATTGCAGATGCTGAGGTAACAGCCATCATCTGCAAAGCAGAACACACAGCAGCAAAGGTATGTGATGGTGTCCTGTGCTGAGGCCAACATGGACCCCAAGAATAATGGAATGCCAAATCACACTACTGCCCAATGTCAGCCTTACCACAGGATATGTACCCAAAGAGCAGTGTACAACAACAGTGGTCCATCACAACAAAGGTGTTGCCTGAATGGATACTCCAAACTACCACCCCAGGATCCTGACAAGCTTGTTCTGCACAGCTATGGAAAGGATCAGTATGTACCGCAGACAGAAGGCTATTGTGGACCTACTGATACTGGACCCTACACACTGTGGCTGTTGTAACTGCAGAACCGGCCCCTAAACATGTCTGACCCATTTGAAGCAGTCATTACGGTCATTGATGAGGGCTATGTGGTCCACACAGCGTAGCTGGACCGTGCACATGCTTCTAGACAATACCGTACGAGTTCAGTATGGATATGTTCACCAGATTAAATATACACCCCTATGTCAGTAGAGGGGTTGCAAAGCAGACCAAGGACAGAACTGACATGGTCAGACATGCTGCATCCATGTCAGACTACAAAGCGGATATGAGTGGCATCCCACAAGGCCTGGACTTGCCCCCCCCACCCCCGTTCTGTATACATGTCCCATAGGTATAGGCCAACATGGAAGGACTGTGACTGAGCATGTATGCAGAGGAGTACAAACAGCCCACCATATCCGACCCCCAGCTGACACAAGCAACCCACAAAAGGGCCACCTACAAACAGACAACTGTAGCCATAGCCATGTCAGCAAGCTAATTGCAGAACTGTGTATAGACAACCACCGTGGATATACAGTAAGTGCCCACAAATTACCACACAGGTTTTAACCCATGAGGTACCTAACATGTAATGTGAGACCTGGGTACAAAAGATGATAAATATCCTGCACTGGACAAACATGTGGTTGTAGTGTTCGCAGAAACATGTACCATATACCCACCCAAACATGAAGGTTGGCAGATGTAGATAAGGGGAACTCACTGTGGCTCTGCAGCCATCCTCCATCAGCATCACAACTGACTACAATAGCCCCTGTGGGATATACCGCAGCAGGCACCTCCATCAACTGTAAAGTCCACAACAGTACCCCACCAGGGGTAGCAAAGAGCATGAACAAATGCCATGTGTTGCCTGAGTAAACAAACTGCAGCCCCACACACTGCCATCCTTCCCAGCTACAGGAAAGCTGTGCCTGATGGATGAAGTCATGTCCAACCTGGAATGAATAAACATGTTGCACCTTGTACAATCTGAATGGCAGTGAGCTATGCACATGAGAGACCTGAACCCCAGCACTGACATACATAGGACAAGCTGTACAGAATGATCCATAACACAGAAGGCACCCCCACACTTCAGTAAACTCCTGGTACAGGTCAGCCAGAGAGCCACATATCGACACCCCTCAAGAGGCATCCTGATGAATGTATGGGAGATGGTAGGCTACCCTGGGTATCACTGTTATGTCAGAGGTAGACGGAAGCACAGTATACTAACCATGACATATGTAATGGCAAACTCCAGTTACAATGTGTGTCGAAGGACAAACACACCCTGTGACTAGCATCAGAAATGGCCTAGGGAACATCGCTAGTGTTTGCCAATGTCCACCCATGTTGTGGAATACACTAGCAATGTTGGACGAGCCTGGTGTAGGTAGTCCATATCTGAACATATTGCAACATGGTCATATGTGCACAACTGGCCCCTACACAGTCTGTTGTGCTCACTATGAAGATGTCAAGCAGTCATAGGACTAAAGCCCAGGATACTGTCCACCACAGTGAAAGTACCGAACCAGTACACTATACGGTACTACAGTGTTAGGTCATTATGAAAGTATGTTGAGAACTGTCTGCAAAGTATCCCATGCAATCCCTGCAGGCACAGTATAATCCCTGTTGTGGCAGACATGAAGCAGTTGGCCAGTTAGTACACAACATGACACCCAACACACAATCATAAACGTGCGATATTGTCGAAGTTCACACACACCCAAATATGTGGTGGACTTCAGAGTGCAACATATGGAAAGCTCACACTGGGCATGCTCGCACACTTTGATAAATGAGGCATATGTCAGACAACATGCCATGGAAAGGCTGAACTGGGCATGCTCACACACTTAGGCCATATCTCTGTTTAGCAGTTGGCCACACATATCTGGTATTTGTACGTGTCAGTCCAGGAACCAACCACAACACAGCAATCAGCCCAGTGCACACAGTAAATGACCACAGAGACATAAGTGATATAGTGGATTGCCGTCATATGCAAACATCTTCCACAGATACACAAGTTGGTCATAGGAACAGGGAATGCTATAGCAATAAAGACCTGCAAACAGTAGAACAGCACAACACATATTGTGCATCCGACAGTTGAACATATGGGTGTAGAGGTCAATACTAGGCTTCTTGCCCCAGGGAATGACAGCTCAGCCAGAGTGTGCTTGGCATCTGCATCCCCAGGATAGTAGGCCACTGTGCCACTGTAAAGTAGGTCACAGAAGGCAACATGTGAGGCTAGTGAGCTGTGCCTCTGTCAAGCAGGGGCACCGTGGAGGTCTCAGGGATTGAATGTGCTAAGCCACAGCCATGTTGTCGGTGTGTGCTGTGAGAGGGTTGCTGAGGATCTCTGACAGTAGGTGTCCGTCAATAACAGACTGAGGGGAGCCCTATCTGCATTCTCTGGATGACTCCACTGTCAACACTGTGTTGTAATGAGTATGTGTGAATGAAGTGCCGTGCCGGAACTGTCCACAGATGTCCTCCCTCTGTGGGCTACAGCTCTGCAATGTATTAGGTCACTCTGTCTGTTGAACGGCGCATATATGGCTGGTGTACAGCTGACAGGTGTCTTATTGTGGAGCAGTCATGGGTATATGTGGGATAGCATGACCAATGCCAACTGTACACATGCTCATAGGATGCAATTGTCAAGGATTATGCTGAGTGGCCAGTATAGTCCTCCAGCATGGGTCCTCTGAAGTCATCCACCCCAGTCTACACAAGTGTAGAGTCTGCTTGTGCTAAACACAGTTTGTGTGCAGTGACAACCTTGCCTGGGGGTGGAGATGAGATATGGATGTCCAGGGAAAGGTGGGTATGGTCAGATATCAACAATGGTGGTCTACCTCTGGTGTGGAACAGTGAGTACCCACGTTGCAGATGGACAGGTGCAATATGTATTCACCCATGTGGCTGTGGTGTGTGGTTCTGCCATAGCACATGGACCCACAAATTGTAGTGGCTGTAGGGTAAAGTGGTAGAGGTCTGAGTAGTTCTCACACACAATATGCCTGTACCTGATGTTAACAACTGGAATGGTGTATGTGAATACCTGCATATCCTGGCACTGTTCCCAGGGAAGCTAAGTGTGTGTCCTGGATGTGGGTGTGGTGTTCTGGACTGGTTGTGTTGTGTGTTACAGGTCCTGTGGTCCCAAAGCATGGTATAGAACATAACCTGCCAGTGCGATGTGCATATCTGACCCTGACGTAGGTGGCTGCAAATGCATATATATGCTATCCCCCACCTGACAGGTAGTACTACATCTACATACCTCTGTAGAAATAAAGATGTCAGCACCCTAGAAATACTACAGGTGCAGAACAGATGCCCAGTAATTCGGATAGTGCGCTCTGCTAATGCGTCTCCCTCAAGTGTCATAATATAGTTAGGTAAGGGTTCAAATCCTGCAAATGCTCAGTGTGTATGGGTGAGTGGGGTTTGTGTGTGTGAAAGGCTGTGAGAGGGAAATGTCCCTTTTGGCAACTGGGAAAACACACTACAGGATGCACATTCCCCTTTCTAAACACTGAAGATGTCAGCACCCTATAAGTACAGCAGGAGAAGGAAAGCCTCCCAGTAATGCGAATAGCGCGCTCTGCTAATGCATCCGTCTCGAGTGTCATAACATAGTTAGGTAGTGGTTTGAATCCTGCAAATGGCAAGTGTGTGTGTTTGGATGAGGGGGGTTAGTGTGTGTACAAATTTGTGTGAGGGAAATGTCCCTTTTGGCAACTGGGAGAACACACTACAGGATGCGCACTCCCCTTTCTAAACACAGATGATGTCAGCACCCTATAAGTACAGCAGGAGAAGGGAAGCCTCCCAGTAATGCGAATAGCATGCTCTGCTAATGCGTCCGTCTCGAGAGTCATAACATAGTTAGGTAGTGGTTTGAATCCTGCAAGTGTGTGTGTTTGGATGAGGGGGGTTAGTGTGTGTGCAAATTTGTGAGGGAAATGTCCCTTTTGGCAACTGGGAGAACACACTACAGGATGCACACTCCCCTTTCTAAACACAGATGATGTCAGCACCCTATAAGTACAGCAGGAGAAGGGAAGCTTCCCAGTAATGTGAATAGCACACTCTGCTAATGCGTCTCTCCTGAGTATCGTAATGTAGTTAGGTAGGAGTTTGAAACCTGTAAATGGCATGTGTGTGTGTTTGGATGTGGGGAGTTTGTGTGTGTGCATTTCCGTATGAAAAACATGTTAGTTTTGGCAATCAGGAGATCACACTACCTGATGCACATTACCCTTTCAAAATACTGATGTTGTCAGCACCCTATAAGTACAGCCAGAGAAGAGGAACTATCTAGTAAACCGAATAGTGCACTTTGCTAATGATATTCTCTCACGTGTCATGACTTAGTTAGGTAGGGGAATGAATCCTGCAAATGGCAAGTGTGCGTGTGTGTGGGGGTAGTAGGGTGTGTGTAAATGCAAGTGTGAGAAAACAGATCCTTTTGGCAAATATTACAATACACCAGATGCTGCATACTCCCCCAGTAAACACAGGGGATGTCACCACACTATCAGCACAGCCAAACAGGGCTAGTTGGCTAGTAATGCCAATAGTGTGCTCTGCTACTGTGTCTATTACCATTGTCAGAGTACAGATAGGTATGTTTTGGTAACCCACAACTGCCACGTATGGTTGTGTCACACAGTATGACCTTGTGTGGGTCTTTGTACATAACAATGCATGCCATTGCCTAAACCAGCAATGGCATTGCACACATGATGTGTGTGTGACACATACACATAAATACCTGTGACCTGCAGTAGTTACCATGTCTGACACATGCCTCGAGTGGATAAATGGTATTTGCAATGTATACCAATATGACTGTGTCTTACTGTGCAGGGTCTGCACGTGGTATGTCTCTATACAGTGTGGGTGTCTATGGTGAAATACCTACAGCAGGGGATACACATCTGGTCTGGGCCATATAGTGTACATGTAGTCGATGTACAGGTGCTGCATGTTCCCACCTGTTGTGGTAGTGGTAACATGTCATTCCACTGCAATTCAGTGACCACATGCTGTGAACCCTTCAACTAGTGTGTTGTAGCTACAGTAATGCTCACACACAATGTTTGGCTGGATGCAGTCCAGCCATATAAACACAGTTCTTGAGACTGTCATATTGCCAGTTTTGTTATGGAGGATAGGTGGTCTTCCTGTGTATGGGAGGGTTGTGTGTGCCAGGTTATGAACCAGATGGCAGTCCGACACACTGTTAGCTGCACATGAGTAGGCCCTGATGGTTTGTGCTGTGCCAACAACCTGGAGGTGTGTGTATCTGTGGTACCTTGGGATACCACCCCCCTATCCATGTGTGTTACATGTGTAGGGGACGACAGGCATGGTATGGGGCATAACCTGTCAGTGATGTGTAACACCTGTGAGACATGAATCAAGAATCTGGTACTGCACAGACATTGCAGTTCACCGTGCTGAGGGCAGTGTCTGGTGCATGCATCTTCCGGTGTACACTGCTGTTGTTGTGTAGCAGCACTGTTAGTGTCCTAACCTGTGTGATACCCATGGAGGTGGCTATGTAAACCATGTCCTGCAGCATAAGGCAGTATGTGTGTACCAAGGAGCTTTGCCATTATACATCGGGCCATGGGTGTCACGTGCAAGATGACCCTTGCACATCATTGTGGCTTCCCTAGCATGTAAGCACACGTTGACAGCCAGTGGATACCCTATGAATGACAGTGGAGACTGAGCATAATGTAGACATACAACACCCTTCCCACATATAGTGGTAGAATACCTGGTGAGGGTATGTTGGCAACCAACATCAGGCTCATACTGGCCTGTGCCACATGCTGAGAGATCCATTCTATGTTCCCTATCATGTAGTCCAGGGAGGTATGTCTCAGGCAGCCATACTGGCATGGTCAATGAGTGAGTCATATGTGTCCATGCCTCTGACTGACCTGTATGCATGTGTTCTGTGGTGGACCATAGTGCCCCTGAGGCATATCACTGTGACCTTCACCAGATACAGCCTGTTGAGCGGGACCCCAGTGCAGCACACAAGACAGGTACCTGACACGTCTGTAGCAGGTGTGTTGTGCAGCCCTACAGGCTGTGAGTGTGTGGCACAGGGGATGTGCGTGCCATGTGTGGCATGTGCTCTGTTCCGACGGAACATATGTCTGTGTGCCAGCTGCGGAGGTGTGTGATGCCCAGGCAGGCTGCTATTCTGAGTCCCCACATATGCCCCAGTGTGTTCAGCATGCTGTCAGTGCGTCAATGTCTGACTTGTATTGTAGTCACTGTAATATATTTTATTTATTTATTTATTTATCCTACATTTGTTGACCGGGATAGTCCGACTGGATGCATGTCCATTTCCAGGGGAGGCCCGTGGAGACAAGCTACGAGGGTAGCAGATACAGCATTACATAATACCAGCATTACATATTACAAACAGATTATTTACAGAGATTACATAAGTAAGCAAGTCAAACATGTTCCACAGGTTAATGTTAGTACTGAGCACAAGTCAGGATTAAATTAAATTACACAGTAAAGTGGTTCACAGATTTTACACATTCGAGTTAGCCAGGCTTGATACTTTGACATAGCCAGTTAAGTGACAAATGTTTGAGTCTAGTGTTAAATTGACCTAAGGTGGACAGTAGGGTAATATCAGCTGGAAGTGAGTTCCAGGATCTACTTACAGGGTTTGTAAAGAGAGAATCACCGGCTGTGTTATTAAACTTGCTAGTCTGAATTAGTAGTTTGTTAGAGGATTGAAGCGGTCTAGGATTGTTATAGGGGGTGATAATATTTGAAGTGCAGGAGTATTGTCTGGATTATAGAGGATTTTATAGGCCATAATCAGTTGGTTATACTGTATTAGGCTGGGTATTGCAAGCCAATCAAGCTGATTTAGATTGATGCAATGATGTGTCCTAAAAGGCAGCCCAGTGGCAAACCTGGCAATGTGGTTGTAGCAAATTGAGTGTTTGTTAAGGACAGTCTTGTTCATATTCGAGAGTAGAGGGGATGCATACAGAAGGGTTGAAACAAGGTGTGAGCGAGCTATGGCACCTTTAGCTGGAGGGGCTAGGAAGGCTTTAATTCTGTAAAGTGACCCTAGTTTTCTATTGATGGCTTTGATAATTTAGTTAACATGTAGCTCACATTTGAGATTATTGTCTATGATGACACCTAATAGTTTAGTAGATGGGTCAGGGGAGATTATTGTGCCATCAGTTGATGTTATGGTAACGGTGAAAGCGGTAGACCTATGTGTTGGTGAAATAACAGCAGTTTAGTTTATTTGGGATTTAGGATCAGACGATGTTCAGAAAGCCAGTTTTCTATTGTATTAAAGGTGGTCTGGGTAGCTGACCATAACTCTACTGGAGATGTGGCTGAGCAGATCAGAGTAGAGTCTTCAGCATATTGGATACAGCTGACTTTTGGGATGACAGTATAAAGGTCGTTAATGAAGATGGAGAACAGCAAGGGCCCTAGTATAGAGCCTTGTGGTACTCTGAGGGTGTTAGGTAGAAGGTTAGAGAGTTTGTTCTGCCAGAGGCCAGCCTGCTGTCGACCATGCAGGTAGGATTGAAACCATTGGAAGGCTCCAGTATCTAGACAGTGTTTGCAGGGTGTGGAGTACAAGTTGGTGATCAACCATATCGTATGCCTTGGAAAGATCCAAAAGAGGGCTGAGGATATATAATTAGTGTTGCAAGTATGGTTTATGGTGTTAGTAAAGGCTAGGAGGCCTGAAGTAGTGCTGTGATGAGGACGTAAGCCATGCTGAGTGTCTGCCATAATGCGATTTTGGATTAGGTGGTGCATGAATTGTCTATGACGAAAGTTTCCATAATCTTTGCAAGTGGAGAGAGTATAGCTATTGGCCTATAATTGGAGAATTCAGTAGAGCTGCCTCCTTTGTGAAGTGGGATTACATATGACATTTTCCAGATGGTGGGAAAGTTAGATTCTACCATGGTTCGTTTGATTACCTTTGAGATGGGGTAAGCAATAGCATCATCTGGTTTTGATAGGTACTCGGCAGGGAGTTGATCAGCAGAAAGTGTAGTGGGTTTCACTGTTTCAATCAAGGTATGGAGAAGTGAAGTGGCGACTGGTTGGCAGCTGAACGCAAGTAGGTTTCTAGGGGTGCTACTTTCAGGACCAGGGGAGCTAGGAGGTAGATGGCTAGCTAGGGCCTGAAATGTCTCAGTAAAGAACTGGTCAAAACTATCAGGAACATCTTCAGGGGTATTATCAATAGTAGCAGCAGGAATTGGGGTTGATGTTTGTCCAGGATGTAGTATATTTGACATGCCACCTGACAGGGTATGGCATTACTGGGTGGTTCAGAGAGACCAGTTTCCAGATTGGCTGTGTGGTGGCATCCCACACATGTGTTGTACGTTCCTGGCCAAGGGTGATGGCTGACTGCATACATGTGGCAGCTGTGACATTGACACATGACTCACATAAACCACAACTGGACCATAGAGGCGATTCACAGGTTACCTTTGCACATGCTACCCTAGTAGTGTGATTGCCATGGTGAGTACCAACACATAGGGCCAATGGGGAACAACATACTGAAGGTGTGTATGTGTGGGTATACCGCTACTGTTTCATAGCACTGACATATATGACTGCACACATGGGTAAATGCCAGGTAAGACGTGTGCAATGTATCACAGGCAACGTACATGCATACAGGACAGACAGTGACGTTCTGTCATGTGTAAAGTTGACATATCGTGACGCTATGGAGATGTCACTAGAAGTCTACAGAAGCACTGTAACTCTGCATTGCAGGTGTAAGCAGTGTTCCAGGGAACCCCAAGCGAACATGCATGCAAACAAAGCTACAGTAAACAGGGCTGGAAGTAGTGCATTGTACAACAAAGAAGGGGTAACAATAACAGTAAGTAACAATGCAAATATGTAGGCACTATCAACATGTACCCAGGAATACACAGCGCAGATGCCCATGGTAGAACTGATATTATGTCATACTTATTTGTGATTTGGATTACATTGGTACTGCACACATATCTACATGCGAACATCCACATGGCATAGTCGTTGTGGGCAACTTGACACCATTACTGTACATTTCCACCATTGCATATCACTACTTGCGTTAGCTTTCCCCCTGTGCTACCCATGTATGCGGCTATCTGTTGACAACCTTACCACCGGCATGCAATTATGTGCATCTGCTATACTTTGGTATGTACTATGGGTGCAGATAACAATTCAGGACATTCATACAGTTACTGCAGCAGGCATGCTGGGATAAACACACAGTCATAGCAGCACACTGTACTGTTACCAACATGATACTACTAATACACTTCTATGTAGTCACCCTGTGCATCAGCAATGTGTTTACCTGTTCCCGCAATGATGTTGGAGATTGCAGGAGGTGGCACAGTGTCATCATATGCACAGGGTGTGGATTAGGTATGCCTGAGTCAGCCACTGATACCACCAATTGACATGTGTGTGTATGTGTGTTGGTGAGGGGCAGCAGTACAGGGTGGGGCAGTGTTGGTGCAGTGTTTGCATGTATGTGGTCACCCTAGGTGTTAACATTTCGCATGTGTGTATGCACGCACACAGTTCCACCTCATGGCTGCTATATACAGGGGTTTGTGGACAGCCACAGACTGCACCTGGCAGGCCATACAGATCAGTGTCTGTGTGCACGGACATGGTACCTGTGCCAGGCAGGGGTGCTACGGACCATATCCAGTACTAAGCCAGACTGGGTACTGTCATCAGAAGCGGGAGTGTGTTGACTGGACACAAGTCCCTGTTGGGACTGTCCAGAGCCACATGCACGTGGTCTTCTGGGGTGTTCCGATGACAGCACAGACCCAGCATTGCTGGGGCTGCTGCTGGCACTATGGGTTCGTGCGAGAGCCTGTTGTCATCCATGCCGACTGCCAGCTGCTGCCAGCATACGGCCACGTCGACGCCGCAAACGCCCACCATTGCCCTGGCTCATGGACATCTGGTTGTGGAACTGCTGTAATATGTCCCCACAATGTCTGTCTATGACATCGGTGAAGTTACGGATAGCATCCGCAATGTCACGCATACTGTCTGTCATGGCTGTGCGACATGCTCTCAGCTCCCTCAGACCCTGTCTGGTGTACCTTTCCATACGTGACTGTGCCTGCATGACAGTCCGAAACATAGCTGAGGTTGACAGACCTCTTTGGGCATGTCGGCCAGAGGCAGTACGCCCACGGATGCTCCCACAAGAACCCATGGGCAACTGTCTGTGTGGTACCATTGGAGGACCCTGCCCATGGCTGCTGTGTGGGGATGCATGTGCCATAGGTACCACATTACGCTGCTCTATGCCCACTGTATCCTGTCCATCACCTAGGGACAATGGTGACAAAGGATGTACTGGTAGGATGACTGTGCGCATTGATGGGGTTGACAGCTGTGTACTGTCAATTGGCTGACCAATGACAGACCCTGACACACCTTCCTGTACCATTACACAAATATCATCATTACCAGTAGCCGTGGCACAGGATTCAGGTTCCCTGCTGCAGGTCACCAGAGCAGCCCCAGAACCTGTGGGAGGAAGACAGGAAACACAGTTTACAGTCTCCAGACATTGTTACCAGTGATGCACTTCTACACACATGCACACATGCACATGGACACATGCACACATGCACACATGGACACAGGCACACATGCACACATGGACACAGGCACACATGCAGACATGCACACGTGGACACATGCACACAGGCACACATGCACACATGCACACAGGCACACATGCACACATGCACACATGCAGACATGCACACGTGGACACATGCACACGTGGACACATGCACACATGCACATGGACACATGCACACATGCACACATGCACACGTGGTCACATGCACACATGGGCACATGCACACATGCACACATGCACACGTGGTCACGTGCACACATGCACACATGCACACATGCACACGTGGACACAGGCACACATGCACACATGCACACGTGGACACAGGCACACATGCACAGATGCACACGTGGACACAGGCACACCTGCACACATGCACACATGCACACATGGGCACACATGGGCACAGGCACACCTGCACACATGCACACATGCACACCCCGCAGTATACACACAGAGCACTACTGAGTTACACTACTGTTACTAGCATTATCAGGACTATTGTAGGTTATGTTAAACACACTCACCAGCATGGATGGCCTGCCTTGCTGTAACCCCAGAGGGACCTGCAGAAATGATGAGATTAATGTCAGTGGGCACAACTGTGCCATTGATATTGCATATGATACAGTGTACAGAACAGTCAAGTGTACATATGGCATATTACCTGCACGTTCCATGTCGTGCTGCTGTGTGGAACCAGCCTCCATCATAATGCAGGTGTACTGCTGTTGGTGTTCCGGGGCTGGAGCCACAACACTTAGGAGTAGCCCCTCCAGTCTGGTGAGGGGATGTGTGGCCACCCACCTCCTGTGGCGACCTGTTGCCTGTGGATATCTGATGCGCTGACGGACACTTCGGATTAAATCACTGCAGTGATGTCGTACCTGCTCATATGTCCTGTTATGTGTGCCAATATCATTTACCCTACGGACAAGGTCTTGCCACAGTGCAGCCCTCTCCTGCTGATTCTGACTGGTGCGGGAAAACAGGATGTCATACTCCCGCACCAGGCTCTGGTGGATCTCCTCATCTTCCACCACAGAGTAGGCGGGGTTACGCTGACGCACCATCTCCCTGGAAGAGAACACAAACAGGATATCAGCAGACCATGTCAGCAATATATGGCACACATACTATACATGATACTCATGTGTAGTGATATACTACTACTCCCATATGTTGCATGTGTGTGTCATGGTGGATACACAGGTACATGGCCAGATATCAGTGCTCAGCCAACACCTGTGCAGCAATACCTGCCACATTCCACACAACATAGTAGCATGCCCCATCAGTCAGCACACACTGACAGGTGCAATGCACAACCTCACTCTGGAGGTTCATCCCAAGGTACTGTATGTGGGACACCGTCCACTACTGTGATGTGGACAGAAGTTACTCGGCCTGGATATACATATACCACCACCACCACCAGCACAGCAGACTACTTTGATATGTATGTGATTAGACAGTTATTCACTTGCTGGGACTGAGATGGTATCCATGCAGCACACTGGGCCAGTGGAAGCCACAAGCCACACTGCTGACCCCTTTGCAAATGCTTACCACGGACATGCCACAGATTGCATGGAACTTGCACACACATTTCTAACCCAGACCCTATGCACAAAGGTTAGGCATCCTGTCCGGTGGACCCCAGACAGAGGCAGATTGTATAACAATAGCAGGAGGCTACTGCAGGACAGAGCACATTCACATTAAGGGAAGGCATCTGTGGTCAGCACTGGTACTATGCTACGGTCCGTCATAACAACAGCCACGGCCTACTCTGGGAGGGAAATGGACACAAACACTATGGATGACCACAAGGCCTTCTTCAGTTATGTTACACATATGGACCACATGCCTCAGATATGCTCTGTGTTAATACACACCTACTTAACATTCACCAAACACACGGATATTGGCAACAATCTTGCAGACATGTTCGGTGCACGTATCCCCCCTCCTTCTCCCCCACCAGTTGAAATATTTATCACAGCTGGATGTAACCTCCCTATCATCTCATATGTCCAGGTGAGGGCCACCCTCAGCAGAGAAGAACACACAGCATCACTGTGACCTCATGGTATCCCTGGATATGTGCTACCTGCACTCCGAGAGGACATACAACCGCATATAACACTGATAATTTATCTTGGCCGTACTACAGGATATGTACCTGGACAGTGGCATACAGCAACAGTGGTCCCACACCACTAAGGGGGCACCTCGACTGACCCTGGGAATTACCACATCATATGCATAATGGGCCTGGTCTGCTAAGCTATGGAATTATGCAGTATGGGATGCATATGCAGTGATATCGGGTACCTGCAGACACTTGTTTCCAGCCAGTGTGCCTTTGTGATGGGCTGATCCTGCCTTTTGAACCTGGCTGACCTTTCAAAGCAGTCACTACAGCCATTGCTGGGGCAACGCACAGACAACTGCTGCCCGGATCATGGCCTATGACTGATTGACATGTAATGTATGGTCATCCCCTTTTGGTGGAACTACGTACACACAACATATCACATGGACATACCTATCGATACAGACCTATGACACATTTGGAGGGTTCACAGTATGCACACTATTAACCTGCTACTTTGCATTACCTGTGTTTGTCGCAGCTGGTTGTGTTACCACTGCTTCTGCTTGCTGCTGCTACTGTCACTGCTGACAGCTTTGGGTGACAGAGTCACAGTGTATAATTTTTTTTTTTTTTTTTTTTGTTCTCTCTCTCTCTCACTTCTCGCTCTCCCTCTGTCTGCTTCCAGACAGTGCAATGAATGTATTGCATGCGTGGAGTGTTAGCACTGGATGCTTTTGTAGGTATCTGCATAGGTCCATGTGATGGCCTCTGCACCAATTGTAAGCCAGCATTTGCTAATTGCATACAGCCAGTTGTGTACTGATTGCAGTTCTCACTGTGATTTCAGGTCAGTGCTATAAAAGGGTATGTGGGATAGGCATTGCCCTTTCAGATTGTGAGGGCGGGGACCATGCTGGTATGCTGTGGACAGTGTTCTGTGAGTGTAAAGGTTAGTATCTCTCTCATGATTCAGGCTGTGTTGTATATTCACATTTCTCCATTCCTCTCTCATGTTTCCTGTAGCAAGTGTGTATGCACAATGACTCCTACAACTATATATAGATATATATTTATATATATATATATGTACATATACATACATTTATATATGTACTTTAACTGACATTATTATCTACAAGCTACCAACTAGCATGGCTGTTTCTGTTCACACACTACTATTATGGAAATCCAGTAGTTTTGACAGTAATTCTAAATGACATGCTTTGTGTACTACACATCCTATATTCCCTTTACATTCATCCCTACTATTACATGTTATATTTATTTTAGCACAATGTTCTTGTATAAGAGTCATGGCTTAGTGGTAGGTCATACAGACTAGTGTTTCCAAGGTCCTGGGTTTGGGACTGACAGTGGGATTTTATTTTGCTTTTGAACTGAGTACAGGACCTGTCAATCAAAGTGACTAAGGCACTTTTAAGCAGTTGTAACCAGGTTAGCGCTGGTTTGCGCGGAGCTCACGCATGCGCACTGGCGGTTAGCTCCGCGCACACAAGCGCACACCCGCTTACAACCGCTTAATGGTGCTTACTCTGGCGCAGCTTGGGATTTGCAGGAGGGATGTAGGTAAGGCCCATAGCTGCCCATTTCTTCATCAGCAACAGCTGTGCATATGTATGTAATTTGGTGTGACATTTGAAACCTTCCACCCCTGAGAGAAGTGTCAGGACAACAATAATACTTGTTGTACAGCCAATTGTAATTGATAGATTCCATGTCCAGCAGACATGTGTGCAGAATGGGCAGCTATGTATGGGGCGTAATTTTTTTGTGGGTACAGAGTGCCCTTTTTTTTTTTTTCAGGTGAGAGTGGTATGTCAGGTGAAGGAAGTCGGTACAGCTGGGAAGGTAGGTTGGGTAGGTAAACAGACAAAACAAACAAGACGCATACAGGGGCGGTGTATGACACGTGTGGGGGGGTTACACAATTGACGGGGACGGAGGTTTGGATATCCAGAGCCCATGAGCCCACAGATGGCAAAAGTGGAACTAATATCCCCACCCATAGGCAGTTGCCACTGTTCCTTCACTGCCCAGGACGGGGCTGTGCTGGGGGCTGTGTAGGCCGGGCAACAGGCATGCCTGTTAGTTGCGCCACCCGTGCCTCAAGCTGGCGTAGGGGCTCGAGAACAGAGTCCCGAATCTCCCTACGCACCACAGTCCGGACACTACAGAGGGTGAGTAGTGGTTCTCCTCCGGCCACACTTGCAGAGTGGGGGCGAGCCCCATCCCCTGCAGCGCTTCCACCCACAGGTGGCACAGGGCCACCGGAGGAGGGTCCGGACTCGGCACTAGTGCCAGGTGCACTCGCCAGCTGAGGTGGGAGATGTGGGTCCGCTGGAACCCGCCTTCCCTGTCGTCCTATGTTTTGCATTATGTCATGACAGTTTGGGTTAGTGACATATAATACCATTCACAATTAGTTGTAACAGCATGCATTAGTATTCCCATTAACCAAACACCCAGATATTCACACCATTGAACAGCGTGCATAACACATGCATAATTTGACCAGAAATACACAGTCCAACAACATGCAGGGTTAATTGATGGCAACAGGCCATCAGGTTTGGATGTATGAACAGGGCAGATGCATCAACGGACAGGCAAATATATATGACCCAACAGGACAAACGTCCAGGGTGTTCATTGTGATTGCACATACCATTTTCACGTGGAATGGGTTATATGTGGTTATAGGGTGGGGTAAAGAAAATAATATTAACACCTTCAATAACAATACATATGCTGTACATTTCTAATAGCTACAGTTATATACACACTACTGTTCTAACTACAGTTTCCTATATGATAACTATTTCAACTTGGTGATAGGACTGTTACTGCAACATCAATATACATTTTATTGTTCTTCATACACATTCATATCTAGCTTTGTTCAGCTACATCATCCTGCTACATTTGCTTTATATAGCTGTAGACAAGTGTGGATGTTTGGTATATCAGACAATCATCCTATCTGCATATTGCAGACTGAGAGCAACATATCCAGATTTTGGGATACACATTCCAGATGCAGCAACACTTTGAACAGATTTCGCTGTTTGGTTTTGATTCTCACATGCATTTCATTCTGTCTTGACTGCAGTATACTTTATTCAGGGGTTATTACTACTGTATTGCTGGATTCATGACACTTTCTCACACTCTCTCACTTGCTTTCATTTTACTATTCAGGATGGTACTTACTTCTAGGCTTTATTGACATGTTTTACCTGTAGTTATTACAATCCTTTCCAGCAGTCTCACTTCTGTCATGTTTCAGTATTTCAACAGGGATATATTTCACACATGTGATTTCATCATCTTCTGCAGCTATACTTTTCAGCCTGCTGCAGGTTGTGTACTATTTTCTTACAGGTAGGGCATTTTATTTCAGAATATATGTCAGACAGTTTCATTTTTCGGTTTAACTTACAGGCTGAAACACACTTTTGTAATCAAGCAATACTTGCAGACACTTTCACACTGTTACTTGCACATTTTATTCCTTACTGACTACACTGCACTCTTTTGCTGACTGTCATACTTTTATATTTCTTTACAGTTACTGGTAGTGGATTACTGACCTGCCTGGTGGCGCAACCGCACCAGCCTATCGCCATAGGCTCTGCGGTTCGCAGAACGGACACCTGCAGCTGTAATATAAATGAAGTAATATTGGAATACACATCTCCATAATATCAGCTAGTTTAATTTCTTACATACATAATTAAATGTAACTTACTCAGTAGTGGGGCGTTGGGTGTTTGCCGGGCCTCCTGGATCCAAAGGTTCAGTTGGTCCTGCTTGCATCTCTTCAGGTCCGCATGGTGGTGACGGACCTGCTCACCAGTCCTTGGAATCCCTGTGGCACTGGTGAGATCATGAGCCAACCGGTCCCATGCCTCGGCCCTGTATGCTCCCCAGAGGACCTGGCCCTGAATGAGTTGGGCCTCATGATTATGGACTAGGAGCCAGACCATGTACCTGGACTCCCAAACGCCCCACCTCTGTGCTCGAAAGCAACTACCCTCTCCTACTCCTGTCATTCTGCCTGCAGGTCAATTCTACAATCGTTTATGCTGTGTATTCCCACCTATGGGGCTTTATATAGTCCATTTTTCCCGCACATATCTGTGATTGGCCATTTTGGAATTGTATCAACTTCAGTAAACCTGCATTGTCATGCTCCAGTTTGTATTCATTCCTATATATTAGCTATTATTGCATTTATAGGTACTGCTGTCATGGCTTAGTGGTTCAGTACCTTCACTAAGGTGTATAGTATCCTGGGTTCGAACCTGGCCACTGCTTTTTATTTTTCATGACTGTCTAGACATGCTGAGGGGTGTGTCTGTGTAAAGGCAGTTTTGATACGGCTTGCTCAACGTTGCCCGTCGGTTAGCTTGTTTGCGCGTTGCGCAGCTCCGTGCAAACGGGGTACGCTGCTTTAAGCCTCATTTGGCTATCAGCACGCATATTACGCTTAGCTCAGTTAGGGGCACATAGATTTAGTGTATTAAACCACTGCTCAGCTACGGGCACTCATTTTGCACCAGTTAAACCACTGCTCATCTACGGGCAGATGCACTCACTCTGTTAAACTGTAGCTCAGCTATGGGCACATCTGGCATTTTTTATTCTTTTGTTACCTCACATTTCTTCAATATAAATGGGCTATTTCATTACATTTTACATAAAATGTGGTTTTATGTGTACATATTTGTCAGGGACTTGTTTCCTGCTTATTTTGTTAAAAATAAAAAATTGGTGTTGTGGGGGCTCGAACCATGAATGCCTGCTCTTCAGCCAACATCTCTACTGCTACGCTATTGCTTCCTGGCTTATTTTGCATATTTAGTTCTTATATACTTTTCCACTGACTGCTAACTCTAGCTGCGCTACGGGCACGCCCGCGCAAACAAGCGCACTCACAGTTAAACATTTTTACAATTTAAAAAAAATATATAACATGTTTATTTATATGTTTTCTGTTCATAGTCTGTGGGGGCATGTGCTGTGTTCTGTTTATTCACATTTCCGTGGACTCTGTCGTGGGTGTTTACTTTGGGAACTTTTCCTCTTCTGGGGGCGTGTCCGCTTACAGGGCTCAGCCTACGGACACGCCCCCTACTGTCTTACATGGACCGTGTTGGCCTTAAGTGTGATTCAGCATGCTCTCATGAATATGCAGAGCATGCTGACATCACTCCGTTTAACTGCAGCCTCCATGTATGAGTTATAACTCTTACACGGAGGCTTCGTGAATCCTGCCCATTATGTGTACATTCTTTATGGTGATAGCAATACAGTGCGGTGAGGAAATTAACTTTTTCCCACTGTAGTGCGATCTCGCAATTGGTATATTTAATTTACAGGGGTTTGGTGCAGGGGGGCTTCTCCCCTGCAGAAACATAGTAAAAAGTGTATTTGTTAGTTTGGTGTTGTTATAGGTGGAGGGGATGTTATTTTCATGTGATTTGTAGTGTTCAATGTTGTGACTCAAAGTTTCGATGTGACGAGATTTAATGTTATGGGTTTTAGATGTTGTGGTCTCAATGTTTTGAATTTAGCTGATATGAGCTTTAGATGTTTTGAACAGTAACTATATATATATATATATATATATATATATATATATATATATATATATATATATATATATATATATATATATATATATATATGGGTTACCCTTAGTACGTCGAAAGTGCACTACATCGAATTCCACTTCTTCAACATGGCAGAACATCTGCAAATGAAGAGCTGAAGTTTCCCGCACAGTAAGTTACTGTTTGGCCATCCACCTGAACTTTGCACCGTACCCCAGTGGTAGTGCATTCTTGGAGTTGTAATATTAAGTTAGGGGGGTGTTGAGGGAGAAGCCCCCCCATGTAGGGGGGGGTGTAACATTTGTGTAGTCAGTTTAATGGCAGTTTTTCAGTTCTGGATGGCCAAACGGTAACTTACTGTGCTGAAAACTTCGACTCTTCATTTGTCGATGTTCTGCCATGTCAGAGAAGTGGAATTCGATGTAGTGGGCTGTCAACATACTAAAGGTAACCCATGTGTATATATATATATATATGTATATTTATATATATATATATATATATATATATATATATATATATATATATATATAATTTTATATATCTATATATATATATATATATATATATATATATATATATATATATATATATATACACACACACACACATATATATATATATATATATAGATAGATAGATTATATATATATATATGTGTGTGTGTGTGTGTGTGTGTGTGTGTATATATATATATATATATATATATATATATATATATATATATATATACACACACACACACACACACACACACACACACACACACACACACATATATGTGTGTGTGTGTGTGTGTGTGTGTGTGTGTGTGTGTGTGTGTGTGTATATATATTTATATATACATATACACATATATGTGATATGAGTGTTTACTGAAAATGAAAAGAGGTGGTTGCAAAAACCAGAAAAATGTTAAGTCCTCTATCAGTTCTATTGAGAAGGGTATGTAAACTGTGAAGATTATTGCAACAGGGGTCTCTAAACAAGTCATAAAAATACTTCAAAACAATCTCCGACTCAACTGTTTCAGTCTCTTAACACTAAATTAGCAGTGGCAGAGCTCTGTTCACCTGAGCCAGCCAGGATTATTTTGCAAGTCTAAGAGAGAGCAGAGCCTGACAGCACAATTGTGGAAGAACCTAATATTCTACTACTAAAGATGTTATATCCATTGAAAACACTCTTATGCTGTCTCCTCCTTTAACTCACTACAAATTATTACCAGAGAATACTTTACAATTGTAAAAGAAAGCACAATGGAAAACATCAGCAACAGAGATGGGGTTGCACATGGAAATGTGTGGTGATGAAGGCAACGTAAATTTAATGAAGGAGCCCTTCAGGATATAAGCACTAATAAGCATCACACCACTATGTTAAACATTAGTGCAACAAGGGAGCATTATCACTGTGCAGCCTACAGAGGAAAAAAATGTTTTTAGCTGTTGGAAGTGTCCAAGCATTGCTAATGGAAAGCAGCTATAGCAGGAAGCAAGTATTGTGGCAGTGGTCTTTCTTTAATCGATGGAAGGGCAGCAATATTAACGCTCACTTTATTGGTACAGAGAGTCCTCTGACACATGGAAGAATTGAAATCTGCTTGCGACAAATAAGAGTCAGTAGCAGTATTATTAGAAGTTTTTGATCAATACAGAGTGAAGCTATCACCTCAGAAAGAGGGCGCAACATTGTACTCAGCAAAGGTAAGTGACTTGCAGGTCAAAAATCACTGATCTGAAAAAATAGAAGAAAGGGAAACAATCCCAATTTTCTGAGATAACATTAGGTAAGGAGGATAGTGCACCACTGGAATTTATAAAGAGAAAGCCTAAGCAGCTGCTTCAGTACAGATGACCACAAAGGCTTTCATAGGCCTAGCCATGCATCCCCAGTGTATCCAATATGTTTTGGTACCCTAGAGGTTATTTTATGGGGTATGTGTAAATTATGGCATGAGTGGTCAAGCATTTGCATGTTGCTTTTGTTCATTAGAGACATAGGTGACAGATCTGGATGAATTCCCAATTTTCTATTCACTGGTCCAAGTTAAATTTGAATATGCTCAGGGAAGAACTCTACCTCACATGGATGGGCTATCTGTTTCCAAGCAAGGTTTAAGTTCATGGATTGGGTAGTTCTGATGGTATTTATTTTATGAATATGTAAAAGGTCATCAGAGTAGGATACAGGGATGTTTTGTATGCCAGATATAGATTACCCCTCAATAGTCTGTAGGAGACAGAGTATAGGGATAGGTCTTTGAAGCAATCTGCATAGGATATTGTGTTTAATCCCTCTATTCTTTTATTGGGAAACCTCTGTGGATATTCCAGTTGTTGCATGTGTCAAGACAGATGCATACCAAAATGGGCATTGTACTCAACGATGTACCTGATGATGGCTGAATAAAGTGGAACAATGATTTACTTGACCCTAGATGCAATACCCTTCCTCACAAACAAACCAATATAGAATGATTTCTTCACCACCATAGACACATGTTGGTCAAAATTCAGCTTGCTATCTATGTAGGTCTCCAAATCCCTGGCTCCTGGATCAGCTCTTTTGGGTGTATTATCAATGAGATAGTTTCCTAGTGTAGCACACTTCCAAAAGGGTACTATTATGCATTTCATGGCATTAAGATTTAAACCACGATTCTGACACTAGTTATTTTTCTGTGTTATCCCTTCCTGAAGGATATTTGTGTCTTTGGAGGATTGTATGACTGTTCCCAGTTTGCAATCATCTGTAAACCTGGTCAGCCAAGACCCTTGACATTTGCCTTGACTTCTGAGAAGTAGATGCAAAAAAGAGGGGACCCAGCACAGTCCCATGGGACTCCACTGGTGACCGGCATCTTTGTGTAATGCCCTTCTAGTAGCTGAATGAGTGCATAGAATAATTTTGAATTTCAAAAAGCTAACATTTACCCAGGCATTTCATTGCCTATTTTCTTGATTAAACAGACAGACAGGAGATCTTACACAAATGTAGAAACCTGGGAGAGAAACTGATAATTTGCAGGTGCTCTGGTAAGGGTCTCACCAGATTATTGCAACATTCTCTTTCAGGATACGAAAGATATTAATACAATCTTATGACTATGTCAGGAGACCAAAGGATTTGGGTAAAATAAGTTAGGTGACGTTTTCTTCATTACTCCATGTTAAATTTGCAGGTTAGACATCAATGCTTAAGCTTACTAAGTATGTGGAGACATAGGTGAACACTGTTGTATTCCATGGCCCCACTTTTTTCCAGGCTAATGGGAAATGGAAATGAAAACTGATTAAGTGCAGAAATACAGCAAGTGATGAGCCAGGCCACCACCATTGCCACTGGGCAAGTCACAATCACTGAAGAATCCAAGCAACAGCATATGTCCATGCAGCCACAACTAAAACTAATAAATTCAAAAGGCTCACATAATGTCAACTAAAGGAAAATTCCTGTAGTCCAAATAGTCAATGTAAAAGCCAGGTCTGGCTTTTATATTGAATATTTGGACTACAAGGGATTTCCTTTAGTTTAAAATTACTGACAAAACAAACTGCAACCCTCTCACCTCTGAGAAAAAGTATATTTAAGCAGCCTTTATTCTGCCGGGGTATTCCTACCAGCAATAGGAATACACCACTGGCTACAGTGACTGAGGATGTGAGCATAGACTTTGGCACTCCATACTCTACTCCAGATTACCTGGATCAAATTGAAAAACTGTAGAACAGAGTGGCAGCACTGCAGACAGGAGCAGCTGTCACCAAGGTCTCAGCTCAGTTTGGAGAAACTGGAAGTAAGTCAGTGCATTTTAATGTGTCCAGCAAGACTGAAGTTTCACTGAGTTTTCACTTTTCAAGATAATGTGTCAAGCGCACTGAGACTATACCTTTATTCTAAAAGGTTAATCTTCTTTTGCATTCTCCTTTCACCCATTTTTTTTCTTTTTTCTTTTCTTTTTCTCTTCTCCTCTTTCAGTCAGAGGCAAGTCAAAGTGCAGTTATACTAGTCATTATTTATGTCCATGAATGCATTTTTGGCAGCACATGAAATAAGGTGGTAGCAGTGTATCTCTGCATGCTTATCATTGCAACTATGTCGCTTTCATTTGATATGAAAAACAAAATTAAGGCCAGAGATTCAGCATGGAATATCTAGAAAAGGAACCCGGACAATAAAGAGACACATTAAACTTTTCTGACTTCAAGGAAAGAAACAAGAATTGCAACAAATACTAGAAAAAGTCCTGTACCTTGACAAAAACAGGAAGCAAACTGGTCTGGTCCCAGTCTGTTTTGGAAAGAAATAAAGCACTTAACAGGAGCATGAAATAATTCTTAAGCTAAAAAAATATTCAGTATCATTAAATCACTCTACCTTTGCTAATGATTATGTTCAATTTTTCATTCTGCTATAACTGACATAACTAAAGCCTTTCCAACAATTTACTCTTCCACCAACAAAGAACAAGAACCTTCATCAACAATCCATACTGTCTAGTAGAGGTACAGTTGACTCAACTAGCAGTCCCAAGATGATGCCCCCCACCCTCTTAGCTCTTCAAATGAAGAGCAAAAAAAAAAAAGTCTGCTTCTGGCCAGGTGCACCCCTCCCACCTCAAGAGCTGATTGGGTCCCATTTCTGCACCTTGCCTCCAACTCTCTTCCTTCTTCACACTTCTGTTAATAAAAAAAATAAAAAAAAACAGCTGTGGCCTGCTATTTGATGTACAGCATTGCTTTCACAATGCCTTCAGTACTTTTGCTGCCCTAGTAGTAGTCACTGATACTATTTATTACATCCTGAATGAGGGACTTAGCACGGCAGATCACTTTTTTGACACGTCAAGGGCTTTTGAAAGAGTCAACCATACCCTTCTTCTCAACAAACTCAAAAGACTCAACTTTGGAGTTAACACTATGTTCTGATTTTGCAGCTAAATAAAAGACAGAACCTTCCAAATTCATAGCAATGTCTCATCCTGTGCTACTGGTAAATATAATATCCATATACTGCAAAAGCTGACCTAGGTCACCTTCTCTTCTCTCTCACTCTCTTTGTTAATGATTTCCTCTAGAATTACCAAATCTTAATTTAATAATGTATGCGCTTGATATGCTACTCCTGCAATCCAGTACTAGCCACTCTGACCTGCAAACCAAGTTACAGAACAATTTCACGCAGTTATACACCTGGTCCACTTGTAACAAACTACTAATTAAAGCTAAGAAAACCACTGTCATGGTTTTTTGCCTCAGTCAAGAAATTGCCCACTATCCTGCCTATTCTCTTAACAGATCTTAATGGGAACATAATAGCCAGTGTCATTAAACAGCATAACAAGGCTTAATTGGTAACTCTACTCTTTCCTTTTCCACACATATAGATACTGTCCCTGCTTAGTTAAAACTATTTTACATGATCAATCAGCTCCTTCCACCACCTTCCTCAGGGCCACTGCTAAAAATATTTTAATAACCAAACTGGAATAATGCCTTCCTTTTCTCATTATGCATTCAGCCCACAATACTCACAGAATACAGACTGCTGAGAATAAAATATGCAGCTTTATTCTGTTAGTAGACCCTCAGATTATTTGCCAAAAAAAAAATTCCATTTGAGTCACTTTTCTTCTAAGTACTCTAATTTACAATAATCAAAAACATGGTCACTGTCTCACTTTAAAAGCCAAAGCACCATTACAAGACAGCTCTTCTGTACTCAGAAATACACAGAATAACACATTCTCTCTAATATGCTCTCCATTTAAAACTTAATGTCGGTATGACAGCCTTCTCCAGACTGGGACTTGCTGCCTGGAACCACCTGCCTACTGACATCAGAAATCTAGAAGCTAATAAAAGCTTCAAAGGTAGACTTAAAGAGTATGTCTTTACTGAATCTACCTAAACTGCTACCATGCCAGTAGTTAGGTAACTTAACATCTCCTATCATAAGCAATGTAATACATCCAAAGTTGTGGTACCGCATTGTATTTCCCCAATTCAGAAGTAACACAGGACAGCATTAACCTGTCATGAGGTGCCTAAAATAATTTTAGAAACTTTTCTTAGTCTCATAATGTGGCATCTTTTATGTATATATTTCACATGTATACAAGAGTTTCTGTTTTATATGAATGACTGTGTAATGGTCCCTACTCCAGGCCAGTAATCAAGGAGCCTCAATCCTCACCACTGACACTGGTGAGGGACAGCCACTTGGAACAAAATGTTTACACACAGTATTTTCAGATGTAGCTTTCTGCACCAAACACAACATCCCCCAAGAGTACACAGGGAGCACACTCCAGACCTGGGGTTGGACTGTCCCTTTCTCTAGGCCCCAAACAAGACTCCACACTGACGGCTTTGGAGCTCTGTGTCACTGTTCCACATAGCTGGCACACACACTTGGATATTTGATCTTGACACACACACACACACACACACACACACACACACACACACACACACACACACACACACACCTGGGAAAGGCTGGCACAGATTTACCAGGTGTGCCTCCTCTGCCCAGAATCTGCCCAGACTGTAACATAGCTATGGTGCCACTAGTCAGCTATTCTAAGGCTCTTACAAGGGTACCCAATTATACAGAGTAAAGTTAATACTAATACAAATGGTAGAGTCTGACCAATGCAGCAAGTCTTTCAGGAGCGGCCACAGTGTCACTAAAATAAACTTGAGTACTTACAAGATGTTAAAACTAGTTTCTAAAAAAAACGGCCACAGTGAAAGGTATAGAAATATTTAATTATACATAATAAAATAGAAAGCATGAGAATACGGAATATCTAGTTACAATAAACACCAGAGTTTCAGTCACAGGAGATATAAAACAGCACAGTTGGCTAGATTCATACAGATACAGAAAAATAATAGTAAAATAATCTCACTATATTTTCCTGACTGACTAAAGAATTACTGTTCCCTAGTTAAGTTATTTACTACCTCAAGGCAAGATGATGAGTGCTGAGTTGCTTACAACAGCAAGGCAAGATGAGATGTGAGGTTGTGTGAGACATCTGTGAGAGATCTTTCCTGTCATGTTCCAAAAAATAAGTGTTGCTGCAAGAGTTCTGTCATGTCTCTCACTAATATCTAAAGAATCATTTCAGTGCTGGTTATAGAATTACATCACATCTGGTCACCTGACTATGCTCCAATACACACCCAGAGTTTTTCTAAGATCTGTTGCAGCATCTGGAAGCTATAAAACAATTTCAGAAACTTCCACCCTTCTAGAGTAGCAATTAGTTCACCCCTAAGGCAATACAGTAAGATTCCTATTCCTGGTTTTCCCAGACATTTTTGTCTCTGGCTTCAGTCAGACCTGAAAGGTAAAATCTTTATGGCCTAAACCAAACCATTTGATTTTCAACCTATTTTTCAAAATTATATGGACTGAGATTAACATCTTCCCTTCTAGAATTCTGTGTTAAAACATATACATTTAATCAGTTAAAATAATACTGTGTGACATACATGCACATCTCTTTTCTGTCCAGCAGGACCCACTCTTGATGCATTTTTAACACAAGCATCTGTACAAATCAATGTGATAATCAAATTACATAAAATTATTTACAAAACTCCAGCAAGCTATGTTGGCATATGTTACACATGCACTGCTCTACTCTTCCTGGCACAGATGGCACTACCTCATATAATCCCATCTCTGCCCCCTTTCAAGATTCAAGCTAGTGTTTCAAGTGACACTGGAAAAACATTGCTTGAGAGAAATGGGCCTGTTAGGGAACACATTAACCCATACCCTGTCTTTAGAGCCCATCTGCATTGCCATTGCTGACCACATGACAGTGCTGATTTTGTCATGTCATATGCCTGCAACCCTAGGCTCTTTCTTAATAACTTGACATTTTGTTGGCTGGCACAATGTAGCTATGGTAAGGGATAGTGGTCTGTAACCACAGTGTATTTCCTTCCACACAGATAGGGCTGAAGTTTCTGCATTGCCAATAATATGGCTAGACATTCTTTTTCTATAGCTGCATAACATTACTCCCTGGGTTGGAGTCTAAGGCTGAGATATACAACTGGTGCTTTTCTCACTCTGAGGAAACCTGGATGGGTATAGCCCCCAGCCCATGGTTTGAAGCATCCACCTGCATTACAAATTCTTTGTTGTAACCTGGACTGGCTAACACAGGGGGTCCTCCAAAACCCCTTTAAACATTTGCAATGCTTGCTCACATGCTAGGGTCCACACTACCTTACCATACCCGGTTTTCCTCGTCCATTCTGTGAGGGGAGCAGCTATTATATTATAATTGGGAATGAACTTTCTATAGTACCCCACTGTCCCCAAGAATGTTCTCTCCTGCTTTTGGTAACAGGAGCAGGCCATGTCTGAATAGCTTCCACTTTTGGCAGGCTCTGGCCTGATCTTGCTACTCCACACTCTATGGTCCAGGTAGGAGACCTCTGCCATGCCCACCTGACACTTACTGGGCTTAATGGTCAACCCTGCCCTTTGCAGTCTGCCTAGGACCTCCATATCATGATAAGGCTTCATCACGTTAACATGGTAAAATTTATGTTCCTGCCTCCTGCCTAGTAGGTTTACCATGTTATTAATATCACTGACCTTGCTTACCACTTTGTAGGGTCCTGCACAAGCTACCTGACAGGAATGAGCACCATAACCTGCTGTCCCACAGCATTCTGTCATGCCAGGCCTTTTCCTGCTGTTGGGCTCCTGCTAGGTTATCCTGGGCCAAGGCCATGAGCGCCCTAAGCCTTGTCCTGAGGTTTAGGACATATGCCACAACAGACTCCTTGTGGGAGTCACACTAACCCTCCCACTCATCATGAATCACATCTAAAGGCACACTCACCCTATGCCCATACAGCAACTCAAAGGATGAAAAACCTGTGGATTCCTGGGGTACCCCGCTGCATGCAAACAGCAGATGGGGCAAATATCTGTCTCACCCTCTCTTAACTCATTCACTCCAATAGAGCTCAGGAAGTTTGCGCTGTAACTTCCAATGGGTGGAGCCTAAGCCTTTTGACAGAATCAGATTATGTCCTCATATTTCAAACAAATGCTCATATCTGTAGAAACATAGGGGTTATGAAAGAAGAATAAATGGCAAACTCTTCAGCACAAACTATTTTTATAATGGTAGTATTCTTTAGGTTCTAGATCTTAAACCAAATTTTATAAGTCACAGTGAACACAGTAAATATTATATTTGTAATATTTTGTAAACAACTTACAATATCTCAGCAACCACTCAAGTTGCACACATTCTATTACCAACATTCTATTCATCTAGTTGAGAGTGTCCATATGAGGCTAAGGATTTATGTCTGTGTTACTTGGTTGTTGAGATATTCAGAAAAATGTGAAAATTATATCTATATAAGTTAATATAATAAAAACAACAAAGTCTAATTACCTGAACTAGACAGAGGTCAAATATTAATGGAGTTAAGTATGCCATTGTGTAAGCTTCACAATGAAATAATTTAAAACCTTGTACATACCATGGTTTTGGAATTATTGATGCAAATATGAACAAGCAATATTTGACACCTAGAGGCATCAATAGGAGTTAACTGCAGATGTACCTAGAGGTGTCACTCGGATGTAATGTGTTAAACTGGTCTGTAAAGGCCTGTAACATGGTCTTTAATGTAGAGTTTAACCTCTCCACAAGACCATTAGTCTGGGGGTGGTAAGGGGTGGTCTTTATGTGATTCACCCCACAGTACACCTATAGACAAGCCAGCAGGTCTGACATATAACTGGTACCTCTGCCAGTCCATATTTCTCTCAGGAAACCTACTCTGATGAAAATCTCTAATAAAGCATTTGCCACCTTCTCTGCCTCAATGAAAGACAGAGCCACTGCCTCAGGGTATCTAGCAGCATAATCTACTACTACCAGGATATACTTCTTCCCTGTGGAACTTGGGATACTCAGAAGCCCCACAATATCCATAGCTACCCTCTGAAACAGCTTTTCAATCACAGGCAAAGGCATCAAAAGAGATTTGACCTTGTCTCCTGCCTTGCCTACCTTCTGCCAATGCTCACAGGTCCTATAGTACCTTGTCACATCCCTTGCCATCCTAGGCCAAAAAAAGTTCTCTATAATACATCTCTTGGTACTCTTTATGCCCACATGACCTGCAAAAGGAATGTCATGGACTATGGCTAGAAGTGCCAGATGGTAGGCTCTGGGCACAACCAACTGCTGTATTACAACTCTCTATACAGTAATGCTTTGTTCCAGTATACAGACTCACCTATTCCTTGAGGATCAGGTGCCTCCTTAGCTACCTCCCTCAAGCTTCGTAAGGTAGGGTCCAAAAGCTGAGCCTGTCTGAACTCTACCTTTGTGACCCTTCCCAGCTCCCCTTCCACAGGAAGCCCAGTATCTTTTGAGAGGGATGCTTCACTGTTAGCCTGGCTACTACCACTCACCTCTGTCCTTGCAGTCACCCTGCCCATGGATACATCAGTACCTAGCAGCAGTTGTGGGTCACTTTCAGGCTCACTACTACAGGTAGCTTCCTCCCTAAAATAGCCACTTCACCAGCCCAAGCTTAAGGTATGGGGTCTGTCTGGTTCTCCCCCAGGCTACCAGGCCTACATACCTGTCTCCAAGCCTGACTGCATGTAACTGCATGCACACAAAGTACTGCATTATCAAAATCATTTCCTATCAAGACATCTGCAGGGTTATCTTCAAATGCACCTACCTGCTTGCTTCCTTTTCCACCATCCTAGTCAAGTTGAACCCTGGCCAAAGCTATTTGGAATGGGGTCCCTCCTAAAACTCTGATTGGAGTGGACTGCCCAAGCAAGTGGTGCTCCTCTTTACCACTGTAGGTTTCACAATGGTCATGTCATAGGCTGTGCCTCTCTTAACAGTGGCCTGTCTTCCATCCCCTAAGATAGGATACAAACTCCAGTGATAGTTTGGTACCCTTGTTGTCTCCAGACAACTTACCATTGACATGCGGTTATTCCCACTTGCTGGCTCCCTCACCTTTTTCTCCCCACCTTGCTTCAGTGGACATTTGCATAATACACGGCCACTTTGGTTACATTTAAAACATCTAACCCTTGATCCTGGCCATGTACCTGAACTAGTGGCTTCTCCTGTTATTGGTGGACTCTGTTGGGATGGTTTAGGCTGCCCACCATGGGTTCCCTTATATCCATGTGCAACACTGTATTTCCCTTTCTTATGCAGTGATGCCCTACTTGCTAAGTAAAGATCCTATTTTCTCCCCTGCTCATCTGCAAAGTTGCACTCCCAGTCTGCCAACCAGATTCTCATGTCCTCAAACAAAGTGCTAAGGGCTTGTCCCCTCACCAAAAGGTCTGCCAGCCTTTCAAATGTGGTTAACTGACACCCATTCACCCACCTGTGAAAATAAGTGCTTAACTCAGCAATGTAATCACATACACTTGCATCTGCCCTGCAATTATGCTCATGGAACTTTTTTACTGTGAGCTTCAGGTGTTAACTTTTCCCCATTTTGCATATAGGATCAGGGTGTCACTTCAACAGTGACAATCATCTTGAGGCAAGGTGTATCATTTTCTGTAAACTGTGGAAGAAATTTTCTGACCTTAATTGTTTCTGGGGGTCAATAATTCCCTTCCTCATTACCTCCATGATCCTGACAAAGAGTTAGCATCTCCCTCTCATGTTGGCATTGTTTATCATTTTCTTTGGCCTTCAATGCAGCAGTCTCTCTGCTGATTTCAATTTCTTATGTTTTGCCTGCCAAAGTCTTTCATGTTCTTCAGCCTAAATGCTGCAGTCTGTCTGCTGATTCTAATTCCAAATGTTTGGCTTCCAGTTCAAGTCTCTTTAACTCGAGATGGGTTTTAAGTCTTCTGAGGAAAAGGTGAACTCTCATGTTTCTTAACGTTGTACATCCCCATCACCAGACTGGTTGACGGTCCACGCTGCAGCTGTGATTAAGGCTGGAATCATTTCCTCTTTAGTCATGGTGGCATGCACCAGTCCTTTGGCTTCACACACCTTTACCAAATGGTTCTTTGTCATCTTGTAATAATCCTCTGCTGATATCTTTGCCTGCTTTCCCTGTCTAAACCAAACTAACAAAAATAAATAAAACTGTTGTGAAAATGAAAATCTATATGTTTACCTTCTGGCTGCTGAGAGTACACATACCTTCAGTGACAACTACCCACAGACTTACTGAAGTTCAATTAATATCTCACCCAGCTGCCACCAATATGAGACAGTCCCTACTCTGGGCCAGTAATCAAGGACCCTCAATCCTCACCACTGGCACTAGTGAGGGACGGCCACTAGGAACAAAATGGATAAACACAATATTTTCAATGCAACTCTTTACACCAAGCACAATTTCTCCAAAGAGCACACAGGGAGCACATTCCAGACCTGGGGCTGGACTCTCTCTCTCTCTCCCTTCAGGCCCCAAACAAGACACCACAATGACCACTTTGGAGCTCTATGTCCATGTTCCAAGCAACTGGCACACACACACACACACACACATACACACACACACACACACACACACACACACACACACGCAAAAACAGTTGCCAGTATTAAGATTAGAACCGCTACTTATCTAGTTATTTGTACTATATTGTTATGCAGCTATCACTTGCATTACAGAGCTTATAGGGGCGATTACCATCCAATAGTACTTCTAAGGTGAATGACAGCAGCAGATCTTGTGAAATAGGGCAATGTGAAGTGTACTGAGTGGGAAGAGTCTCCTAATACTTGGACCTTTAGACACACACACACACACACACACACACACACACACACACACACACACACACACACACACACACACACACACACACAGGCAGATGATGTGATATTATAAACTCAACCTCAGTACTGTAAAAACAAATTGGGTTCACCTTTTATGCTAGCATGTACAACTGTTTACAACTGGTATGCCACTGTCCACAGCAGGACATCACTGTATGCCATTTAAGGTATCCGTGTGTGTGATTTACTCTGCCTGTGTCCCCCTGTGTCTCTCTCTGTATCACTGTCTGTCTCTCAGTTCCCCACATCTATGTGTGTGTATGCTTGACATATGTTATCTGTTGCCCATATATATATATATATATATATATATATATATATATATATATATATATATATATATATGTGTGTGTGTGTGTGTGTGTGTGTGTGTGTGTGTGTATGTGACATAACAGATGCAGATATATCAGATATGGGCCACCTACAGCTTGCTGAGGGTAATCCTATCTGATGTGTTTGTGTGGGGAGAGTTGAGATGTACATAGCTGTCTGTATGCACGGACAGCTATACACAATACAGTCATATATTCTGATGTGGGTTCCAACATGTGCTGTGATTCCTTAAGTGTAGGAGCATGCCCAGTGTGACCTTCTATAGTTAGTGTGGGACTCCATTCCATAGATAGGTGCACTGCAGTCCAGGGTTTTGTGTGCACCTTCTATAGTTAGTGTGGGACTCCATTCCATAGATAGGTGTACTGCAGTCCAGGGTTTTGTGTGTTACAGCCATACCTCTCAGGAGTATGCAGGAGTTTTGTCATGGTACTTGTTTTGTTTAGCAGACATTTTCTGACATATCTGTAGTCTGAAACTGCAATGTATTGTGTCATTACCTAGTGCCAGACATCCTCAGATCATCACAGTGCTTTACCAGAGGCCTACTAGTTGTATGATGTATAGAACAGTATTATGAGGACAGCTATGTAAATTCTTCCCAACAAGGCCATTTGTGAGGTGTGGCTACAGGCAATGTAGTAATGGTACACTGCTGTGTAAACAGTCCAGCAACCTGGTGATATACTGGCTAGGGATCTCCTGCTTGTGTGGTATCTTTCTAACCTGTGATGTCATATCCTTGTGTGTGCATACCTCTGACCTGTACATTTATGGGCAGGTTGTCCAGGTGTTTGGCTGGAAGTTTCATCCTTTCTACTTAAACATGTGCTTTTATGCAAGTTAGTTGCATATGATTGAAGTGTGATGATACATGATAATACAGACATTCCTGTTGCAGAATACATAACCTTCAGACCATTTCCGCTAGTGCAAACCCCTCACTATACCAACTTACTCAGTATATGAGGACAATATTTACAACACATGCTTATCATTGTGCCCTTGTTCCACTTTTATTTCTGCCCTTGTACAGACATCTTGCTGTCAGGGTTGGGAGTTATGGGTACAGAGTGCATTCAAGTGTGCAGGCATGTCCATTATTTGTAAAAGCAAACATAAGAAAAAGATTTATTGAGAATGACCACTGGCAACAGTACCACAAGGCATTTATATTCATAAAAGCCTTGGCACCTCTGCTACACAGCCTTCAAAATGTCACTCATATGTTTAGTATATTCAGCATAGCACTGTGACTTCCAGATATGTCAATGGCAGGGTAGTGGGTGTCACTGACATGCATAACAGTTGGCACTTCAGTTATTTGAACATGGCCCTGTCAAAGGCAGCACTGTACCTTGGGCAGCACAAGACGACTGCCAGGAGAACGTGCTGAACAGATGCAGACAGTATTAACCACACATACACATAGCTCATTGACCCCTGCATATTGTGAACAGGCAACATGTTTTCATGTGTATTGGTACAGCCCTGCCAATGTGTGCTATGCTGCTATTTCCATGCAAACATATATATTACTGCATTTGTGTGGGTGTATGGGGGTGGCACTCCTCTCAACTGTACACATTTGCACAGACTGTGCTGATATTTGCTTTGCATTTTGGTTCAGTTTCAATAGTGCCTTGTCTTGGGGACTAGAAGCATATTAGTACAGAGCCCAGGTCAGATTGTACTGGCATACATTTGAGTTTCAGACTTCTTACCCTTCATAGCCTTACTGCAACTGCAGGTCCTGCTGTGCTATGACTGTGTGAGTTTGTAGGGGGTTAATTCAACATTGCTGCCATTTGTGTGCCTTTATGAGACATTTCTATGTGGATTTCTACAGCTGACTTGCTGTGTGGGTGTGAAGGATGGTTATGGGACCTCCTCCCTGACATCCATGCCTGTGACCTATGACCCCCCAGTTAGTTGCCTACACACATATACTGCAGTGGGATTTGCCACCTTGGGTACTACTGCATAATGTGTGGAGGCCACTTTTGGCCTGATATTTTCTGGTGTCCCACATAGCTGTCAGTTGTGTGCTGTTATTCCAGTGGGCCACCCCATTCACTTGCATGCATGCAGCATTACCATAGATATAAACAAGAATAAACTAGTAAGAATAATTATTATTAAAGCTGTTGTGTTTTTTACTTTTGGTTACCATAGATATGCTAGCAGAACATATTATTCCATTCCTTTATTGTTAAGAAGACTCCTTGTGCTTGCAGCAGTTGTGAGGATGGTGCTTGAGGGCCGCCTATGTTCAATGCACACAGTACACTGCCTATACATGGTAAGTTACAGGTAATGTGATGTGTGTGTCACCCATTTTACAGTGTGTGCAGGTCAGAGAGAGGTGTCCGTCCCTGGTGTCCCTACAGTGTCAGTGTGTGCTCTGCATTGCCTCTTTGCCAAGGAGTTAGCATACTGGGCATGCCCCCGTCTGCCTATGGGGGCAGCCTCAGGGGCATCCTACTGTGAGTCCCTCTGTCTGTGAGTACCTTGGCAATGGTGGGGGGCTGTGTGGCCCTTCCCTGTGCTGTTCCTGCTGCAACTGTTTCCACAGGATCATATTGTGTAGTATGGCACATACTATGAGTATGTGTGCACATGTGGTTGGAGAGTACTGCAAGACCCCACCAGATATGTCATGGCAGTGGAACAGTGACTTGGGCATCCTGAACATACGCTCTATAATGATTCTGGTTTGTGCATGTGCCTCATTATGGCATTCTTGTGTGGGTGTGTGCACATTTCTGATGGGTGTCATCATCCTCGGCTCCAGTGCATAGCCAGCATGCCCCACCAGATGGCCATATAGGATGCCCCTACTGGCAAATGCCTGGTACAGCTGTGATGAATGCCAGATGTGGAAGCTGTGATACCGTCCACGACTGCCAGCTCACACATTCATGATAATGCTCTAGGCATTGCACATGATCTGGCAGAGAATCCCTTGCAGTTTATGTAGACCCTAGCTTGTTCACCAGGTGGTGCTTTGAGGTGGATGTGCATGCAGTCTATGACACGCAGTACCTCTGGGTATTCTGCTACATGGTGGAAGAGACACATATTTCTGGTCTTCTCCTCACAGGTGTTGGGGAAGTAAATGTGCTCACTGGCATGTGGTAGCATGGCATCCAGGAACTGGTGGAGTATTCTAGATGCAGATCCCTGTGAGACCCCCATGATATCCCCAGTAGGTGCTTGGAAAGCAATTGTACCTAGAATTATTAAGGCTATACATACCTTGGTATCCACTGGGCTGGGTTCCCCTCTGTTGGCTCTAGCTCTGAGTTGCAGATGGCACATCTCAGTGATTTGCTGATGTATGTCTCTGTCCACCCTGTAGCGCTCTACTATCTCCAGATCATGCAGCCCCTGGTAGGTTACCCTGGGTCTAAACACTCTTCTCCTCCTTGGTCTGTGGCAGTTGTCATTATTATCCTCCTCTCCACTGTCAGCCTCTAGCACATACTGATGGATCACAGCAATGGCAGCCCCTAACATGTTCCAAGTTAAAATTCCCCTGCATGTATAGACAAATGGTGCAGAGTTTGTGGAAAACCAGACTGTAAGGGGTTTACATACTTTATACTATTGTGCTGCTGATGCTGTCTGTAAGATTGGCTGACTATGATACATTCCAGCTGCCAGCTATATTACTCATGCCTTTGTTTTGGCCACTGTGAGTGTTACAGGCATTAGTGATAATTTGTGCACGATTGCCTTTATTCTACTGTTACCATTCTTGTAATTAATTGTTACTTACATCTCCTCCCATTTTCAGCATGGCCCATTCTGACTTGCAACACTCCCATAGTAGTGATTTCTAATTCATTTCTCATTTATTTTGTGCTGTTGCTCCTTATTTTTTATTTAAATCTCCTCCCATTTTCAGTTATGCAGCCACCTGTATTATTGAATGCTTTCATTGGCTCATTGTGGGTTGCATAATCCCATATTGCTGATTTGTGGTGCATTTCCCTTGTTCTGCTACTTCCTCTTTGCCTTTTCCTTCTATCTTCCTCTTTCAGTCTGTAGGTTGTATAAAAAGCAAGAAAAGACCCTCCCCTGCATGCGAACATGCTCCTCAGTTCATGGAATTAATAGTAAACAGCCTCAGACATGACTCCTCGCTTAGCTGTGCTTAGCTAAGCAGAAACCAGCCAACAAAGCTCCAATGTGCTTACAGCAAGCATGACACACACCCTTTTTATGTTCCTTGCTCCTCCTGACTACACAATTGTGTTAGAGCACCTACATGGTTAGGTGCAGTCTGACACTTAGAATAATTCCTTAAAAAGTTGTGATTCATTACAAGTCCCCTCATTAACATACCCCATTGCCTTTAAGCCCTAGTTACTGCACTATTCATGAGCTTTCCCCCTTAGCAACCACTTTTCCCTGCCAATGTTTACTTTCTGCATGCCATTTACTATAATGGAAAAATGCAGAAAGTTGTTCTAATGGATTCTCCCCCATTTCTGTATATTCTTCCCCCTCTCACTAGCATACCACTTCCCCTGCCCTCAATGGCCGAGTTTGGCCAACAAAAATTCATGTTTATTTTTCTTTATTTTGAAATGGTTTTCCATGCCAATGGCCATATATTTGGCCATTGGCATGCATAACCTGTTTAATGCATGCTTTCTGGAGTGCTGACATGACTCCGTTGTGTACTTTGCAGAAATGTATTCGATTGGTAACCCAGTACATTTCTGCAACTTACACTGTTCCAGCACGGAGACATGCCGCTTTCCTGGATCACTAATCCAGCTCATTTGCATGGTTTTCACCAGCAAATGAGCTGATTAGAATCCAGCATGGCTTTCCATGCTGGAACAGTGTAGGGCCACTCGTGTACATCAAAACGGCATGTACCTGGATCGCGAAGCAGCCATTTTCCATGCAGGAGTGGCTACACTGTTCTTGCATAGAAATAACTTCTTCGTGAATCCCGGGGATAATATATATATATATATATATATATATATATATATATATATATATATATATATATGTGTGTGTGTGTGTGTGTGTGTGTGTGTGTGTGTGTGTAAGTAACTAGTCTAGTTCAGACACAGATTCTTAGTTTTAGCACTTGAATTTGCTTATTTGTGCTCAGCACTTGTTCAGAACTTGTAAGCACTAAATAAGCTACAAATTACTACAGCACTCAGCCTTCCTCATTACCTAGAGGAAAACAGTTTTTGTACTTACTTTCCTCACTTGCTTAGAGAAAAACAGCTCTTGTACTTTCCTCACTTGTCTAGAGGAAAATAGTTTTTTTATTCAGGCATGTCCAAGGGTCAGTTCCCAGTGTTCTCTCCTGTCTATCTGATGAATCTGGGCATCTTGGGGCAATGTAGCAATTGCCTCATGTACACAG